>NC_052485.1:3163763-3401845 GCF_009730915.1 Dioscorea cayenensis subsp. rotundata | reverse complement strand
TCTATGACATTTCTAATGCCTGGTGGAAGATATTTAAACCACAAGAACCATCAAAGTCTAAAGTCAACATAATTGCTCAAAATCTCCAGCTCAAGCCTCATCAGGATCATATCAACTCTACAGAACAAAAGAAAGAAATGTAAAACTAAGTCACTTTCCATGTGGAATTCTCTTTAACCAAGCAAACTCTTCATGATTCAGATTGGTACAACTTACCAAAATTTCTGATGGCATGAGAGGGAGTCATCCAATCAGCTTCATTCCAAGCATTCTGCTTGTCTAGCCCATTTCTGAGACTTTCAACATGAGAATTGTAAAGCATAATACCAGAAAAGTATTTAGAATCAATACTGAAAGCCAAAATTTCAATCAGGATAAGCAACTGAATTTCAAGGCTAATTCTACAGATGAATGGAATTGTGAAAAGTAAACAGACAGGAAATAGGAACCAATTAACAAGTGCAAGGATAAAAATTTTGAAAGATATCAAAATTAAGTCACCCTATGATTCTTTTCAGCATCATCTAAACCTTTTCATCTGTTATACAATGAGGTACACAACTCTCTATACAAGTAAAAGCCCCGCATGCTCAGTTCTCTGTAAAGGGAATCTGATGATTATTGTTGTTCCAGCCAAAACAAAGCAGCGATTTCCCTTCTTTCCTTGGCATCCCCATAGTGTATAGAAGAATTCGAACCCACTGAGCATCACTGTGATTGTCGAACAAAATCTATGGACAAAAATCAGCTTCAACTGAGGTATGAACCGGTATTATCCCACACAAGCTTGGTAATTATTAAGCATCTTCAGTAAGCTATATTCTAGCCCCATTGATATCACCACCTTATTAAGGAAAAGAAAACAAAAAGGAGAAGGGAAAAAAAAAAACTCAACTTTCACAAAAGGCTGGGGTCAATATTCAAAATCTGGTCAAGTTCTGGTAGTCTCAACTCCTGGTGTCAAAAGTCATCTTTCATGCTGGTTTTATTGGACCATCTAGAAACCCAATCAATCCGCCCTGTTAATATGCCTTCCTTCCACCATTCAAACAGTTACTTGCTCATCTGTAACTGATAAGTTGCAATAGTCGCAATGACAGTGATGATGATCACTTAAAATTTGAACATCAACCGAACACCAACGACAACAGTGTATAAATCCCTGAACATAGAGAGGATCTCATGCACAAGCCAACTAGTTTACGATGCGCTTTACTGAAGAGGACTAATTCACAGACTCATAGAAAAGGACTTGAGGTTGCAAGTGTCCTTTTCTACACACATTAAGAACTTCATCCCACTCACCAATAACCTGAAAAGAGAACCCCGGACCGTAAGCTTGAGGGGGAATTAAAAGGAACATGCATGGTGTGCAATTAGTTAAAGAAGCGAAGTTTACCTTCACATGCCGGTCATCATATCTGAACCACTTCTTATGTTCAGAGCTGTATGCAAAACAGTGATAATGTTGGCCATAATAACAGACCTGTATATTTGAAAATCAAAGAATGATAAGCAGCCACATGGGGATATTAAGCAAATGGAATCACAGAAATGCCCAAATCACTATTTTGTGTGCCAATTTTACATACAAAGACCAAAGACCAAAAGAAGTATCCAATATAAACAAAAAAAGTTAGCAAGTAGTCTTTTAACATGAGGAAAACTAGTTACTTGTTCAAAAACATCACAGGCATTAAAACATCATGCCTGGCAGATAACATTTGGCCAAATAGTATTCTATTCATACATTAGACTTTAAAGAGCAGGATGACAGTTTATGAAAACAGAATGTGTAATTCATGGTTGAAGTTTTCTATGGTACTCCTGGCAATGATGTTCTAAATTCAATCCAAAAACTAGTATTCTATTCATACTGATGTTAATGGGCCAGTTCTGAGCTGGGTATATCTTAACCATGGCCAATATCAATAACTATCAACTATTCCAATCTGCATAAAACAATTCATTGGTTCTCCATCCACATGCACAGGTCTACATAGTAAAAAAAGGGAAAAAGTAACTTCATGAAAATAACACTTCTAATCACCAAGGCAAAAGGAAAGACATGCACTATGATGCATACTTATCTGATATGAAAAACATAGCAGTTCACCAGCATTCCAAGCCATGTTTATGTAAGCGTACTTAGAAGGAAAAAGAGCTACAACAGAGAGTTCATTGACATTGCTGGAATTTTAACTGGAGGGAATTTCACGCACCGGGAAATTTACATGTAAGAAAGCAAATATTCTTCCACAGAATGAATGAGTAAAAACAGCAGGATGACTAAAGTACAACAACATAATAAACACACTCTGCATTGCCTTCAGCTGCCAAGACAATGGCTAAGCCTAAAGCACAGCAGCTTAGATAAGCTTGTGACTTGTGAGGGTTTCAGACAAAGTTGCCAAAGTTACCGCAGGAGTTTACAATGCAACAAAGACATCCCTTAATCCAGCAGGTACATCTATAAAATTAAATTGTAAAGTAACTTCTAAGACATAACCTAAACAATGACCAAGTCAATTATTAAACTTAATATTAATTTAATCTCATAAATACTGCCTCAAAGTTTCTCAAAATCATCTTAATCTATCGACATACCACTGAGACAAGTACATGCTTGTTTCCTTGATTTAGACCGCCATACAAACTACCAATTTCTACATCAGTTGTGATGGCTGCTAATGTTGCTGAAATATCATCCGCACTTTCATTCGTGTTCTGCCAGCCCAAGACTAAAAAATAAGATGAACAAAATAAGTGAGTGTTCTTTATAATATAACTAATATAAAAAATGGATAACTTGGAGATAAATCAGTAATTTATTTACCAACTGTGAAAATATGTGGTGAACTGGAAAGACTTTGAGTTATGTAGTTCATATTTCCGCAACCGCCAGCATCCACATCACATGGCAATTGGTGATTCCTCTCCACAAACTTTAGAAGTTCATGAAAAGGGCTCTCAGCATGCTGGTCCTGAAGGAGAAGAGAGAGAAAGGAACTCCTCATTCAAGTGTCCCAGAAGCTTAATAGCATGTGATAATGGAAACAAAGAACACAGTCATTAGATACAAAACTTCTTTTACCAAGATTACAATTATGTTAGACATGCCTTCATTTTTCGGAGTGAACTTGCATTGATGTTGTGGAAAAATGAAGTGTACTTCAGATGCCTGGATTCCACGGAACAGCTGCGACAGAACATAAGTTCACGTATATTCATTCCAAACAGATTATGCGCCACACAAGAATCATCTTCACACTCCCATGAACCAGTCCACTTGGTTTTGACTGATCCAGAATCAGGTTCAACAGAAGATGTGAAAGAACGATGCAAACAGTTGAAAATAACTTCCAGAACCTCAGATGCATCATTCATCTGCCCCTGATAAAAGGAATCCAACCTATTAGTCCTCACAAGAGGTTATTGGATTCTAGACACTGCAAAAAGAAACTTGAGAAAACATAAACTAGATATGACTCTCAGGATCAGTTCACAGGTTCTGATAGTACCTCCTGGAGGACATTGCTGTGAACATCAAGTTTGCTCAAAGCAACCCTCAGACAGTTAGGATCAACGACGTCTTTCTGTAACTCAGATGCTTTGCTCAAATCAGTAAATATATCATACAGTGCACAGACAACACAAGGATCGGTCATATGCTTGTGCAGTGACGAAATTCTCAGGAACTCATCACGAAACCTTCTTAAATGCCACAACGACTGAATCAATCACAATAAATATTATTAAGCACAGGTGAATGATTAAAAAAATATATAAATAACCAAGCTACTCGCCTCATTATAACCTAAGACCTACTTGGATGATCACATTCAGGAAACAATTATATTCTCCGGCATCATTCTTCAAGCCAGCCCCGAATAAATCTTTTCCTCCAGAATTATTGCCTACAAAGTCATTCGTAGATGAGCCAGAATCTGATGTTGGAGATACCATTGAAGACGGCATTGAAACTGGAACATCAAGTCCTAGGGAAACAACAGGAAAGAAGAAAACAGCTCAGAAGTTTGTGATAATGGAATTTAAGTTTATAAATTTCAACACACAAGAACCAAAACTGTCTAACATGTGTAAATGATTTGTTATGGGAAAAATGAAGCACATGTAGTTACTGGCTGAAGTCAGAAATATGATGTGCCAATTATGCAAATGTACAAACAGCTAGCGACGTCCTTACTTGTGCAAAAAAATATCACAGTTTTCAAAAAATTGGCACAAAACATACTTAAATTATTCAAGGAAAAATTAGTATTCTAATGATAAACGTAATTGCAGTATAACACCTAGTTGAGAATGCAAAACACGGCATATCCACTAGCATTCATGCTACAAACCAAACAAAGGAGATATGAAAAAGGACAATTAGAGATGTGCTAATTGATTGCCAATTTGCCACAAGACATCAGACTACATATTAAAAACAAAAAACAGAATATATAACTCTGATCTCGCAAGGTTCAGTTTGCATTTATTGCCCTTCAATATATGAAGATCTTTTTTCATATTGCGATTACTCATCTTTAACATCAAATTACATATGCGACAGCCCAACATGTCAGAGGAGTCAGTTATAAGTGTAGATTGGGTTAAGGATTACTCATAGGGTGAAATATACTAACTTGACCCTGACTCTAATTCCATATTGAATATCAAACCTTCTAGTTAGAGTTTATAATGAACCCACAAGCTTCAAAAATTTATCAACTGACAGCGTTACTTCTCAAATGATCTCTCTGTTGAGTTCAAGATTATGAGCTTGCACATCAGTATTTCTTACCGCCTTGCTCAAAATCCCCTCAATGATCCATTCATAGCTTCTTCGTGTCTGTTGTTTTTTAGTGCATAACCATCACGGCTTTCGTATGCCATAAACTTCCTCATCCATGTTCCATGAAAGTGAGAAATCACTCAAACTAGCCAAATTGTTCAAATTTGATGATCATCTGAGGCATGAGACTCTCAGGCATCCCCTGCATCTTACTTCTGCTTGGTCTAAAACCACAAGGTTCAAGTGTTTACTTTATAATCCCAATTTTCTATTTACTCCTACAGGGATAAATATTGTTGTACTAAATCAATCACCAAAGAAATCATTAGCATATATCCGAAGTAAAAATAATCTCCGACATGCAATAAAAGTCCAAGGTTTTTTTCTGATCAATAAAATTTTATGGGCTCCCAATCTCGAATTCTAAACAGACTTGTACCGTTCCTAACTTATCAAATACTCAGTTTCAACCAATGGTATAATCTGAAAATTTCAGCTTAGCTACACTTCTAGACTACACAAAAGAGTTGGTCTTCCTCAAATGGTAAAACAAAAGGATAACTACCACATGATGATTTTAGATTTGGCACACAAATTACCTTCTTTGTTTGTTGTTGAAGCAGATTTCCCATGAGCGATTTGCGTACCTCCTGATCTGCCTGAAGAAAACATCAGTAGCTTAGAAAGCTGCTTCAATTTTGCATATTATTTTAGAAGAAAGAGAAAGCAGCATACTAACTCAACAGATATAGATCAGGGTAAAGCAGAAGAAAACAATTCTAACCTCGCCTAGGTCTTTTATTCTTTTGCAGACTAAAATTTGCAGAAGATATTTCGGTAACGATTTTTTCTGTATT
Source organism: Dioscorea cayenensis subsp. rotundata (assembly GCF_009730915.1). Classification (NCBI taxonomy): domain Eukaryota; kingdom Viridiplantae; phylum Streptophyta; class Magnoliopsida; order Dioscoreales; family Dioscoreaceae; genus Dioscorea; species Dioscorea cayenensis. Next base: position 3,396,190 of record NC_052485.1, on the reverse strand, counting down.
GTTATTCACTTTCAAATTACACAAATCACTAGATAAATCCACATGTTGAGTGGAAGGTAAAAAATCAGTATTGCCGCCTTTCCGAAGTTTAACATTGTCAGCGCACATTACTTCCCTAGCTTCTGGACTCGGTAGTTGATTTGGATCCGATATAGTTTTAGATTGGTGGGACTGGGCACCCTGATCTGGATGGTCACTAAGTGCAAAAATATCATTACTATCAAAGCTCCCAAATATAATGCTTTTTGACTCAACAGAGCAGCTGCTGTTTTCCATGGTCTCTTCATCATAAACATTTAAGCCACCTTTTTGATGTATTTGATCCACACTGTGGTCCAGAAGTACACTACATTGCCCTTCTACTGCATTGCTTCGGGGAACTTCAACATCTCTCCTTGATCTTTCTGCAAGGTGTCTTTGTTTTGCCTCATTTTCAATCCGCCTTTGATACTCTAATGTTTCCTCAAGCTTTCTTTCTTCCTCCTCAATCTCAACTTTGCGTCTGAGGTCCTCTTCTTGTTGGTTAAAGTGCTCACCAATGGGAACCACTCCCAAATCAGTATGACTTTTATCAGTTGCAGCATGAAATCCACTGAAGAAATCACAAATAAATAATCAGCAAATATCACCAAATAATATTAAAAAATATATATATACAGTTCAAAATAAACCAATTTGCATCTTTGGAATTAACAGAAATAAAGAAAATATAAAGTTCCACTTATGAAATGCCAACTTTTCCTTGCAATTCTGATGTGGTTTTGTACATGCTCAGAGCAGCCACACTGCTCACTTGCAAATATGAAGAGCATCAACTCATCTCAGGCATTTCAAATTTGTGTCTTCAGCAAAATGGGCAAAACAGAATTGGAAAATCTCTTTGGGAAATGTGTAAGTGGGCAGTACCTTAACAGTTCAGAGATCAAAGAAAGGTTACACATGAAACAGCTCAAACACAGAAAATGGTAGATTATTGCCAGCTGCCTTCTAGCCATACAGTTATATTGCAACATTACAAATGTTGGAAGTAGTAAATCTTATTATTTTGTGTCTCCAGATATATGTAAAAACCAATTGACATTAAACATCTATTTTAATACTATTTTCTCTAAAAGAAATTATCCATAAAAGAAAAAATGAAAAATTAGACACATAGCCAACTAGTCTTAAAGGAAGTTGCACTAATGAAACCACTAACACTTGCAATCTGAAGCGATGAAATAAAAAGACACATTCACACACAGAGGGGTTTAATGTGAAGTTATGAACTAATAATAAACCACAGAGGAATCTACAACAACATTCTCTAATAAAATATGAATATAGTTGAATAATTTTCAAGAGACCTAAATCTTCCAGACTTGGAGAGAAGCTTTTCTGATTCTTCCATCATTCTTTTATTCTAGGTAGAATTTGTCGGTTGTGGATCCTAGGCAATTCTGGGCATGTATAGAAAAGATCGAACCCAGCTACTGTCTAGCTATTAGAAATCCTGAACAAGCAACTAGGAGTTCCAAGAACTTGTCCAAATTTGCAAAGCCGTAAAAGGATGATTAGCAAGCTATATTTAGTAGATAAGTTGGGCATTATTTGTATAAATAAAGGAGGGGAAAATGCATTAGAACTCTGGCTCTGGCATAAATTGAACGAAAGATTTCTTCACATGACTAACAGCAAATTTACAAGAAACTTCTTGTGCTCCTCTTCAGTCCCCATAGGTATCATTTTCCAAGGATCACACTAATAACCCCCGTGAAGAAAATACCAACAATCCGCATAAAGAAGATGAAGTATAGCTACAAGGGCAACATCAGTATATCTTTCAGGCCATATATTTTCACTGTAGCTCAAACACACTGGTGCTCTTAAGCATTTTTTTGGCATCCACATCGCAAAGCATTGGAAAAATGTCATAGATACAGAAGAACTTGCAAGGAGAAAACATTAAAGCATGTTGCAGAAAATGCTCAGAAATCAGAACAAGCATGCAGCTAACATATTGTGAATGCAGTGATCGCATCATCATACAAGTCCAATCTACCAATTTCAAAAGCGGCAAAGCTGCCAACTTCCACACCCTCGCTCATAAACTAATGGTTTTGAAACAGACAAAATATATACAGACAAAGCCATTGCCCTAATCATGTATGGGAAGGTTAAAATTTTCGAGATATTTCCTGAAACTTGCCAACAGAGACTCTGCTTCCATGCCCTAGCTCATAAATTAATGGTTTAGATAAGGCAAAATATTTACGAGTACAAGCATGCCCCAATCATACATGGAAAGGATTAAATTGTCAAGATATTTTCCGAAATGTGCTAACAGATAGCCAATTTCCAACTGAAAACAAAAAGATTGTCAAAACTTTCAAAGAAGTTCACTGATCATAAATAGATGTGAACATCCTGGAAAGATTATTTAAGTCTTTGAACAACTTCAATACTAAATGAACTATAGAATAACAGTCATAACAGACTTAGGAAATATCAAAGAATAACTAAACAAGGTGAAAAAAACTTACTCTTCTTTGGCATGTTCTTCATGAAGTGACCCATCATACCCAACAACCTGGAAAACATCTTCAAACATAAGCACATCTTCAAATCGAAATGAGAAAGATAAAGGGCACTCCATATGAAGATATAAATAAAGATGACCAAGCCTGAGAGTGCTTAACCTTCAGGTCTTTCGATTTGCGGTTATCTCTGTTCTTCTTTTTATCCTTTGACTTGTCTTGAGACTGCTTTGAATGATCACCTCCTTTCATTGCATTCTTCTTAGCATCATGCTCAAGTTCAGCTAACAAGGCTTGGCTTACAGCATCAGACTTCTCTTTGGCATCTTTGTCCACTAGAGTTTCCAAGATAAACTGTCAAACAAGAACCAATCAGCTGAGCTAAAAGTCCAAAAGATGAGGCGTAACACATGTTGACAGATAAAATAAATACATACCCGAAGGAAAGATTTCACCATAGGCACCATAACAGTTTGATAATCAAAAGCAGATGTAGGCCCAATCTTGCGCTTTAATTGCTGAATGTTGGTCAGATTCCTCATTATCCTCGCATCCATCTTATTGAGCTGTAAGAAAGAAAGCCACCAATAACTTCTAAATAAATTCAAGGATTTATATCTGAAAGGATATTAAAAGGATGCACAAACCTCTGGAGAATATTGTTCCTTATTTCTTATAATTGCTGCCTGCACGCACTCATCTAATTGCCGAATTTGCTCCTGAGTTTTAACGTCATCTTCCACACCATGTTCCAAATCATACAGACGAGCAGTCACACCAGACAGAGTCTCATCAAACCCATAATGAGATGCATTTAATAGTTTGTGCGTCCTTAAGAATTTTTGAAATCAATTCAAGCTCAAATTTAAGGGCCTGTTTCCCATCATTTTCCTTTTCAAGTTCTTCTTGCCTCTTCTTTAGAATTGTCTCATAACTTTGACAGACTTTAGCAGAAAGCTCCCTATTCTTAATCTCTTCTTGACAAAGGCTTTCAATTCTAACCCAATGCCTTCTCATAGTTGATCTGTTCATATTTTCCTTCACACATATTCTGCAAGAGGGAAAATTCCTTCTCGAACATCTGAAGAATCTCCGAACCCTGGTTTGTCTTCTCCTCTCGCATGCGACACCAAGTCAAAAGCTGCTCTGCGCTTGTCGGCTCACTAAACAACCAAGTAACAAGAGAACCTGCATCAAGCTCACTTTCCGTGGCACCACACAACTTATAGAAACCATTACAAGGATGTTCACCACTAAAGAATCGGGGATCCAGCAAAACTTTTGATGAATCAAAAGTGAGAATATCATTCTCGATTATCTCGCTCTCCTGATTTCCAGAATTTGCATCACCGCCCAAGCTATCTTTCTCAAATTGTCTGTTTAAACCAGAAGTTTGTGAGAGCTCGTGCAAGAATTGCAGAACTTTCTTGAGCTCGGAAGAACCCAAGAAACATATGCACAAAGGTGACTGGTCCAAGGCGTGGTTCGTTGGCAGCATACCAGATGTGAGGCTCCGGACCTCATCCATGGCATACCCTATCACTTTGTCAAGATGCCTAGCAGAGAGATTTTTGTGTTTAATCAGCAGGTGAAACATGCCCTGAATCCTCTCCAGAAACTTGGTTCTCTCTGGGTCATCTGAAATTGGCCATCTTTGAGAAGCATCAATGCCTTCCTTTGAATCAAAATCAGATATCTCATCAGGCTCTCCTTGCTGGGGCAAAGAGGAAGAACCGGAGGTGTCTTTGGAACTCCAATACTCAGAAGGGGAGTCCTCCTTGCAGCCACCGTCAGAGTCAATATCCATCGCACTAGATTGGGATTTGAGCTGCTTTTCAATCATCTTCACAGTAGCAGAAGAATCAATAGGCTTCCAGCTGCCATTCACAAGCATCTCAACCCATTCACTGCTAACTTCTTGAGGCAACACCTCCTGATGTTTGGCCGAGAGGCTGGACGTATGCTCTGCAACAACATGCTGTGTTAGGGACTCACTATCCATAAATTTTTCTTTGCACCGACAGCATTCCCAGAAAGCCCACGAATTCTTGGCCTCCACAAACGCCAAAGCCTCTGAAAGAACCTCTGAAGCGAGGTTATCTTTGATATAATGTTCCATCAGATCAGAAACGCTCACCTTGAGGAACTCCCTCCTCCTCTCAATGTCCATCGAGTTCCAATACATGCGCGACTGCCCCATCCTCTCAGCAGATGCCGTGATTTTCTTCAAACTCTGCATCTTGCGGCGCTCCACAAGCCGTTGGGCACCGTGCGAGGAGGGTGAGGAGGACATGGAGTCAAGGGCGTCGATGGCGTCCTCCTCCTTCTTGGTCATCGTGGATTCAGGCCTCTGCTGGAGGTATCGCGCGGCAGCGACCCGCACCTCGATCTCTTTCCGCCGCTCCTCAGGGGTCTTGGTGACCTTCTTGATTTCGTTCGGTCGACGTGGTGCGGCAGGAACGAGACGCACCTCGACGGGATCCTCGTTGATGCGTTGCATCGGGATGAGCCGGATCTTGTCTTCGCCGTTGCCGGTCCCATTCCCGAGCCTTTTCATCCAGGTCGAGATGGACGCCAGGCTCGACTTCTGGATGAGCCCGCGGAGCTCTTGCTGCACATGCGCAATCCTCGCCTCTACCGAACCCTCCTTCGACGCGCCTTCATCAACGACAAGCGAATCAACGGAAGGATCGCTAGGGTTCTCAATCGCCAACGCCCGCTCACACTCCGCCACAACATCATCAAACCCTTTGCACTCATGCGACGATGCCTCAAACAGAAGCGAAGCAAGAAAGTGCGCAAGCTCCACAGAACCCGGCGACATCTCAGTAGCCAAGCGAGCAGAGTCGACAGCTGATCGGAGGTTCCGGATCTTCTGCACCGGGTCATCAAGCAACGACGCCACCTTAAGATACACAGTACCAACCGCACGATGAAACAACGGAGAACTCGATAACCTCGGCGACGCATCCTTCATCATGCTCAAAGCCCGGCGATGATTTCCACGCCGCACAGCAACCAAGGCTCGCTCACACTCAGCCCGCACCGTCGCCCCAGTGACTTCCGATGCCGCCTTCGCCGTCTTCGCCCCATCAGAGCTCTTCTTGCGATTGTTCCGCCCCATGAAAGATCCCAAAGGTCAAAAAAAAAATGGAAAAAAAGAGAACAAAAAAAGCAAGAGCTAATCAGAATGGAGGTCAAGAACGGTGATCATGGAGGAATGGCGGAGGGATCGGAGGAGGAGAGAGCGGCGCAGAGGGAGGGGGAGAAGGGTAGCAGTGGTGATGGGGAGGAGGGAGGGTGGGAGAGAAGAAGAGGAGTAATGATTGGGGTTTTAACTTGGTATTTTTATCGAGGGGAAGTGAATAGCATTTGGACTTGGGGTTTGGTGGTTCACTGAGACAAAACCCTTTTTTTCGGTTTTTGGGTTCGGTTCAGGAGATGGTTTGGTGGGGTTGGACCGTGATTGGGTTTGCCACCGGTGATTTGGTTTTTGTACACGTGGAGGAAGTTGATTGGATGGATTTTTCTTTATTTATAGTAGTTTTCGATAACACCCCTGAGAAATTGTCAATTTAGGAAATGAACTTTTTTTATATATATTATCATTTTTTTTGGGTTGCGTGTAAATGTGCAGGAAGCAGATTGGATGTGTTATATATTAGTTTTTTAATAACAACCCTGAGAAGTACCAAATTCCTTGTCCATCCCCCTTATGGTTTTTCTAGAAATATTGCATGATTTGGTTTTTTCATTTTTTTTTAGCAAATAAATTAGGTAATTTTATTTTTATTAAATGGTTTTTTGGTTTTTTCATTTTAATTTAGGTAGAAGTGAATTTTTTTAAAAATTACTTATAAGTACCCTACAAAGTTTTATTTTTCCTCTGTAATTTCTTTGACATTTTCACTTCCCATATAGTCCCTCTTTTTTATATAATATCCTTTTTAATCCATGTTGTGACATCCCGTCGGTTTTCTTTGTAATGGCAAAAATGCCTCTTTTCTTCCCTAATACACATAAATAGAATATTTTACACAGGAATAAACTTATATTACACAGAAAAACCCCAAAAACCCCAAATAATACACATGAAAGCCTGAAACTCATTATCGTTCTAAACACTGCCGAAAGTCAAATTTTACACAGAAAATCCAAAAAAATACATACGAAAGGCACATAATAATAATCTGCAAAAACTCGAGTGACTTCTCCTTACCTTTCGTTTGGTTTTTTTGGATTATAGGAAGGCTCACAAGTTTGTAGGAAACTTCGATCGAAAGTCAGGAGTGCGAAGAGAACTCCATTTGGCAACGTCTCTCGAAGAAAGTCGTTGGCGATAAATATTTGATTACACTACCCCAGCATCAACAAGCCATAAGAACCCAGTATCTAAATGAACTAGACACTTTGATCTATTGTGATTCTGCATAAATATCAAATATCTCAAGATATATTATCTTTGGCTAAACGTTATAAATTAGAGCGCAGCTCAGAGCCCATGCATATACAAACATGCGCAAACAAAACTAAGAGAAACATACACAAAATTTGATTCACTCAAACAATCAAATACCAACAAGTTTTCAAAATTAATAACATCAAAAAATAACCAAATTAAAGGATTGAAATCTAGACTCACCACATTAACAACATACACATGCTTCCCATCCTCACAAGCATCAAAACTCAAGCAAACAAATGAATTCTCGCCCACACATCTCCCACCCATTCTCAAGCATAGCACACCCCAACCTACATTCAATCACTTTGGTCATGATTGAAGATGAAATTCCCATCTCCTCTTCATCCACAACCTTTCCCAATCCCCCCAATAACATCAACCAATTTATTCACATCTCCATTGAAATTCATGAACTAAGAAAGAAGAAGATGCAGAAAAACTCACTTTGGAAATAGGAAAAGCATCAGTGAGCTCTCGAATAACTCTGGAAACAGAATGAGTCTGAGATAGTTGGTGGATGATGAGGATTTGGGCAGAGTAGGGGAGGCAAGTGACGCCATAGCGACGACACAGACTTCCAGCAAAGGGTTTCAACATCAATGGAGAGAGGTGAGGAGAAGGAGGAGAAACAGAGGATGCAGATGAATGAGGGGCAAAGAAGTCATTTCCATGGCCACTTAACTGCACATTAACCTCTGTTACTGACATCTGGATTTGATGGAAATTTTATTGAAAAGGAGGGACCTCTGAGGGATAAACAAACTTCAATGGATTTTTCGGGCACGTGCAAACTATAGAGGGATTTATAAGTAATTACTTGTTTTTTTTTAACAAAAAAAATTCTTGAGTATTTGCGTGTTCTCAAAAAAATCTTTTTCTTTTTTCATGATAATCTACTTTTCAGTTCTTTTGTCTTAAAAGTAGTTGACATTGACAGAAATACCTCTCAGATTTTTTAAACGATAACATATAATATTGAACAAAAAAAATTAAAATATTAAACATAAAAAATAAATATTAAACAAAAATATAACATGATAAGTGAAAACTTATATGGTTACACGCAAAATAACCAAGAAATATATTTTGTAAGCAATGCAAATTAGATTTTTAGATAAAATAAACTGATAAAGTGAGCTGGAGGGACTGAAAAATGAAAGGACTATAGAGGATATTGAAATATCAGAGGACTATACAGGATAATTGAAAAGTTGTTATGACTAATAAATAAATTTTTTTAATTACGGTTTTACGCTGAAAAACTACTTAATGAATTTTTTTACTTAATGAAGTTTTATTTTTACAAAAAAATCAAATATGATTTGATTTGATGTGTGTTGTTGAATTGTCAAAAAAAAATCCAATTGATTAAGGGAAATGAGAGTCCTTAATCAAAGCATCAGAGTTTTAATTAAATGCTTTAACTAGTAGAAATTGATAAGACGATTACTATTTCTTATCGACTTCATTGCATTGAATTTTTTGTTATGTCAAAATATTAAAAAAAATAAAAATAAAAATTTTGCTTTAACTAAAAAAACATGCTTCATTTAAAATGCCTTTAAATAATAATAATAATAATAATAATAATAATAATAATCTCATGAGCTTCTTCTTTCATCTCTGGAACGACATATCTATAATTACAATTAGACTTTTATAATTAAGAATTAAAATGCGTTTATTTTCATTCAAAGAAAAAATAGTAACATGTTTCAAGACCATATGGTTTGACAAAGATTCCTAAATATAATCCATGTTGACTAAGTTTTCAATTTTTCTTCTTATTTTTTTATGGAATTGTTTAGGAGAAGAGGCGGAACCAGCAATAAAATTTAGAGGTGCTGAATTCAAATTTTAAAAAATTATAAATTTTAAACAATTTCATTAATATTAAAAAACAACTTTATGCAAATTCATAATCTAATTCAATTAGTAATCTAATGAATAATCAAAATTTTCACAACAATTAATCAAATAATTATTTAACATTTTTTTACAATAATTTGTACAATAAATTATTCATAAAAAAAGTTTCATAACAAATAACAAAATAAATATTTAACAAATATCAAAAAGTTTTTCATAAAAAATAATCAAATAATGAATGAAACAAATTAAATTAGATAGTAAGAAAAATAAGATAGGTCCTACATAAAACATAAATTTGGCAGAAATTGAGTGAAGAGAAAAACTCACCGATCGATCCAATTAGCAAATGATCTAGAGTTAAATTTCACTGTATTACCACATTTTTAATTTATAAGATGGAGAGAAATTGCATGACCTTAAGAGAGAAATGTTACGTCTTTTATTGGTATTTTTGTGATAGTGGTTGCTTTTTTTAGGATTTATTTTATTTATTATATTTTTTTATATCAATATTTGTAGAAAAATTGATAATTATAAATTGATAAATTCAATAAAAAATATTTAAAATCTAAAATTTAAATTTGATACAGTTCTGTTTCACTGCACATATTAAATTATTATTTATTATTAACACTAAACATCGATTTTATCTAATATAATAATTTTATTATCACTATTTAATTTATATTAAATAGCATGAGTGAAGTTTAAAATAAATAAATAAAGAGAGAGCTATACGTATATGAATTATAATTGCTAATATTTTAATTTTATATTATAAAAACTTTTCCATGAGGCAAGGGGGTTTGAGCATCCCCTTGCCCCCTCTCCTTCCTCTAGGAGGTCCCCATATCCTTGTCACTTGAATTTAATAGCCCTCTATTATTTCATATCTTCACAATACCCCCTCATTTTCATTGTATTTTGTAAAAATTTAACGTGATCTTTTAACAATAGGGATGAAGAAGTATACCTTTTATAAAGGAGGGATTGCTTAGGGACTGAATTTGTTAGAGGGATTATGTGGTAAACCGAAAAAATTACAGGGCTAAAAAGTAATTGTTTTTAAAAGAAAAATTTATCAAGAGATCAAGCCAAACTTGAATTAAAAACTTTATAAAAGAATGTAAAATTTAAATAAACTGATTAATCAGTGTATTGTTACTTTTATTTATTTTTTAATAAATAGATGACTTCTCATTTTAGAAAAATTAAAAATATGCATATATAGAGCACATATACTTTTATTTTATATTTGGGTCAATTTCAAAGTTTAATTTCAGAAAAAAATCTTCTGTAAGTCAAAAACCCTATATTGTAAATTAATATTTTTATTACAAATTTAGATTATTTTATAAAATCAATATATTTTTCAACGTGTTACTAACCAATTTAAAAGGTAAAAAGAATTGAGTTTTTGTTTTTTTTAATGAAATCTAAAAAGCTTATGGATGAAAGTAAAAAAAAAAAAAAATTATATTCTGAAATACTGAAAATCAAATATAAGAAATTTCTCATATCTTGGAGGACAAGAAAGGCTAAACACTGATCCCCAAAATCCGAATCTCGAGGTCATTGTACGGTCCTTGGAGTAGTGAATTTTTGAAAGTCTAGGGGTGTTTCAGTCATTTCACAGTACCACAAGTAAGCAAGAGGAACCACACGCGCAGCCATATAAAACCCCGTGGTTGTGGAAAAGCAGGGCTATGCGAAAGAACGCATTTTTAATTTCCATGCTTTCGATCCCCTAATCCCCAAACCCTTGGAGCTCTGCTGATGGATTATTGGGGACAGAGGCCTTGCTTTGCCATTGCCTCTGTTCCCCTTGTTCAATCGCTGTTGCAGGTGAACGCCATGAAATGAATTTTTTGTTTTTTTTTTCTTTTCTATATTTTGTTTTCTTTTCGGTGGATGTGTTTTGTTTTGATTTGATTTCTTATGATGTTCTTTGTTTTCTAGTGAATCAGTGTCTGTTTCATCTCTACTTTCCCGGGGTTTTGTTGTTGTTTGGGTTTGATTTGAGATGGTTTTTTGAATTAAGATGCTGGTGGTGCTCATAATTTGTTATAGCCTTTAGGATTTGGGGGTCAAGTTTGTGTGTTTTCAGCGATTTTTTTTTCCTTTTTGATAATATTCTTCTAGGTTTCAAAAAAAAATTATTTTTGAGTAATTTGTTAGCTGCTTATGATTTTATTGGTATGATGAAATAAGCGAATTCTTAGGTTGTTTATAGAAAATTTCTGAGAATAGTTCTTTATATGGTGAAGGATTCGTTTACGGAGATGACTACAGGAGAAGGATCATAGCTTTCATAGTTGATAAACATTTCAACGGGCTGTCTGTAAGTATGATCTTTGTCCCTTCTTTACTTCTATATAAGTCTTGATTCATGTTATATTTTCCTTGTATGTCTTGTGAACTATTTTCTAAAGTAAATTATGCAAAGTATTTTCTGTTTGTTACCTGTTGTCTGTGGCTTTCTCATGCTTGTAATTAATTTATTCTTACCAATATTTTTTTGATGCTAAAAATTTTCCTGGGGTAGAAATGTGGCAAAATGGCTGTTGACCAGAGAATCCCCGGAAAGCCTGACCATATGTATGCCTAATAAATTTAACATTTTTTATTTGTTTTGGTCCTTGTCCTGATATTGTTGTAGACAATGATAATCTGGAATGAGATAAGGTTATAGTCTTGGTGGTTACTTTTTGGTACGATTCCATTGTATTCTTCAAAATTTCACTGGTTTTAGATTCTTCCTTCATATTCACCAAGTATATGGTTTGATTAAATTTAGTTAATGCATTAGCTGGCTTCATCAAGATAAAGTTTTCTTTTTTTACCATATTATTGGTGTCTCCGTGAACCTTGGTCCCACCCACCTGGTTCATTAGACCATTATATGGATTTTTGTTATTTGATGTGATCATGAAATATAGAATTGCTAAATAGTCTCATGATAGTTGGGTTCTTCTTGCTGTCACTGCTACATATGTTGTAATGATGGTTCTTTTCAATTGCATGCTCGTCTCTTATCACTAATAAGAAATATTTGATTGGCAGAAAATGTTGAGGACAAAGCAGCTTGGGACACTTTCCCATTGTGCCAGATCCTTCGTCCTTGGTAATTCACGATGTGGCAGTGGAGACGGAGCCTCATGTGCTTCCTCTGAAGATGAACCTTGTGTTTCTAAACGGCAGTTTAATGGTAAATTGCCCGTTCAAGAAAAGAAACCTGCTGTGCTATCTGATGTCATTGCACAGGTTGGAGCAACCCATTCGAGAAATACCATTGAATCTGTTGGCCGCCACTCCTCTGAAAATCATAACTATGCACCTCTTACTGCACATCAACTGTCCTCTGCTGCTGCTTTGAGCTCAACTTTGAGTTCAATAAGTGGGATTTTTAGCTCAATCAACAAGGACAGCACTCTGAAAGATACAGAGCATTCACCTAAGCTGCCTGCTGAAGGCTTTGCCCGGGCAGGCATTGCAAAGGCGGACACTTTACCTGATTTAGTGAATTGCAAGATTTCAGCTTCAGATGGATGCAGTTTTGTGACTACCCAGAATGATAACACTGATTCCACTCAGACTTCATCTCACGTAAGATCCTCTAAAGGAAAGTCTCGCAACAAGGCTCCCTATCCTAAGCTCAAGCAAAATTTTGTCAGTTCTGCGGGGGAGCCAAGTTCATACTCTGTTGCTGCTCAAAATGGTCCTGGAGTTGGAGCTTCTGTAAAGACTGGTTCTATGAAAAATAGGCAAATTATTTCTGGAATTTCTGGAACAACTTCCAAACCTCATTTTGTTGATCAGGGTCGAAGGCAGTCTGTAGCACAGAGAGCCAAATTTCATACTGAGAGTGTTACTTCAGATGTAAAATCTAGTAGAAGAATTACTGGATCAAGAGTTGCAGCACCGTCTCCTGAGAGCTCAAGGTTTGGTAACAAGTTGCAACACTCAACGAGATCAATGGGCCCTGCAGGAAGCAGCTTTGCAAATAATCGGCGAGGCATGCATAATTTGCAAGTGGTTGAACAATATTACCACATATTACAACAACTAAAATGGAGGAATGGGGCAGAAGTGGAAGTTGTTCTGAATAATCTTCAATGTAAATTAGATGTCTTCCAAGCAAACCAAGTTCTGAAATTACTTCATGACCCTTCTGTTGCTCTTGGCTTTTTCAATTGGTTGAAGACTCAACCCAAGTTTAAGCATGATGAGCATACTTACACCACCATGATTGGTATCCTTGGGCAAGCCAGGGAATTTGGAGCCGTGAAGATGCTGCTAGAAGAGATGATCTCTGATGGATGCAAGCCCACTGTTGTGACATATAATCGCTTAATTCACGCATATGGCTGTGCTAATTACATAGGTGAAGCAGTTAAGGTGTTTCACCATATGCAGGAAGCAGGATATGAGCCTGACCGAGTTACATATTGCACACTCATAGATATTCATGCAAAAGCTGGTTATCTGGATGTTGCCCTTGATTTGTATCATAAGATGAAGAATGTAGGCCTTTCTCCTGACACTTTCACATACAGTGCAATGGTGAATTGCCTTGGCAAAGGTGGGCATCTTGCTGCTGCTGACAAATTGTTTAGTGAGATGACAGAACAAGGTTGTGTTCCCAACCTCGTTACGTATAACATCATGATTGCCCTTAAAGCTAAAGCAAGGAACTATGCCTCTGTGGTCAAGCTTTACCGTGACATGCAAGCTGCTGGATTTCGCCCAGATAAAATCACTTACAGCATAGTGATGGATGCCCTAGGCCACTCTGGACACCTTAACGAGGTTGAAGCAGTGTTTGTTGAAATGCAACGGGATTGGGTCCCGGATGAACCTATTTATGGCCTTCTGGTGGACTTATGGGGTAAATCTGGAAATGCAGTCAAGGCCAGGGCATGGTATCAGGCAATGCTTGATGCAGGCCTGAGACCCAATGTCCCCACATGCAATTCTCTCTTGAGTGCCTACCTTAGGGTGCACAAGTTCTCTGATGCATATGCTGTTCTTTTAAACATGCACAATGTGGGACTAGTCCCCTCTCTCCAGACTTACACTCTGCTTCTGAGCTGCTGCACAGAAACAGAAGCAGGAATTGGACTTTATTGTCAACTTATGGCTATCACCGGCCACCCTGCTCATACTTTCTTAGTATCTTTGCCAGATGCTGAACCCGGGGGCCAGAATGTCAGAGACCACGCCAATAATTTCCTAAGTATGATGCATAGTGAGGACAGGGAGAGTAAAAGGGGTCTTATGGACGCCATTATCCATTTCCTCCACAAGTCAGGTCTCAAAGAGGAAGCTGGGTCTGTTTGGGAGGTCGCTGCACAGAGAAATGTCTACCCAGATTCAGTCAGAAGGAAGAACCCCTCAAGTTGGCTAATTAACCTTCATGTGATGTCTGAGGGAACTGCCATAACAGCATTGTCCAGAACTCTTGCCTGGTTTCACAGGGAGTTGATAGTCTCAGGTGTTGGACCATTTCGTATTGACATTGTAACTGGATGGGGCCGACGAAGCAGGATTACAGGCTCATCATCAGTTAGACAGTCCATCAAGGATCTACTTAATGCCTTCCAGTTTCCGTTCTTCACTGAAAATGGTAACTCTGGCTGTTTTGTGGGATGCGGTGAGCCTCTTAATAATTGGTTACTCAACTCTTATGTCGAGCGAATGCATTTACTTTAGCAAATGAGATCATGAACTCTATTTATTCAGGCCTTTTATCCTTATTCAATTTTGTTAGCAACTTGGATCCTTGTTTGTTCAGGAGCTAAAGAATGTCTTTGGGTTTGCATTCTTGACTGTAAATAGCAACTCTGGCTCCTTGCTTTGCATATTGTTTTTTGTATGAATTTACGTTTAATTTATTAGTCCATTTCTGTTTTAAAGTTAATTCCTTTTGGTTTGCTGCTGTTTAATGACATCTTAAATTCAGGACCATCAGATAATCTATGTTTCTGTAGCATTGTGAAGTCTGGAGAATGTATAGTTAACATGCTGTGTTTTTATTACTTTTGATTAAAATGTCACAGAAAACAGAGGAATACCTGCAATAGTTTCACCTGAATCTAATGACATGAACTCCATGATAGATAACTACCTAATGCATATATTTTCTTCAGCCTTAAATTGTCAGATTTGGAAAATTTTGGAAAAATTGCTGTGTTTGTATATTTTCACATTTTGAAAAATTGATTTTTTTTTTTTCAAATTGTTTTTTACCTACAAGAGTTTTATAAGCATGAATTATATATATATATATATTTTTACAATCAGGGTAAAAAATATTTTTTCATAATTTCTTTTAAGATTTTAGAAACTTCTAATGGCTGTCTTAATATTTGCACATAACTTAAATATGAAAATGAATATGAAATGAAGGGAAAACTTAACAAATATGATTGAAACAAAGGCATGATTTTTATTTTACTTAGTTTTGCTGATTCTAGTAAGTTTGGGAAACATAAATAAATTAATCTAATATAATGCTTTCAGTTCGGATATGCATGGTTTTATATTTTGCTACTTTTACAACATTTGATGTTAGTCTCTTTGCTTGTTTTTAAAATGTGGCTCAAGAAGCAAATAATTTAAAGGGAGCTATTAATACCAATGAAAGTGCTATAATGTCACTCTTGTTAGCTGAGCCATGCCAATTATTAAAAGTGGAGTTCTTCAAGGCCACATAAAGAAATGATTTTTTTTGTTCATTGATTATAGTTAATTATGTTTTGTCTTTTTTTGTCTGTTATTGACCAGCAGCTTTACCAGTGAGCCGTTTGGTTCATGCAGAATGACATATTACCACGTAACACGATTATCATGGTAATATGAGTGGGAATGTTATATGGTTGGGAATATTGCAGTAATTTAATATAACCATGTTTGGTTGGAAACTTATATTACCGGAAATAGTTCATTACCGTGTTTGGTTGTCATAGTAATTAATTTGTTAAAATATAAAAAGTTATAAGATTACCATGGTAATCCAAGATAGACACCAAATTTGATGGTAATAGGATTACTATTTTTTTGGTAATATTTATAAGTTGGTAATGTGATATTACCATCCACATTACCACCGGTGCAATGTCAAATATGATAATATTTTTAGATTACCACGTAACACGTGGTAATCTTTCTATATTACCGCGAACCAAACGGCCCCTAAAAGTAATATTCACATGGATACCTTGTTGTATTCCATCCTGAATTGCAATGTATAAATCATTATGGTAGTGGCTGTGCAAGTACATTTGTAAGTTGTATTGGTTGTATTTGTTAAGTTGTGTAAGTCGTACATGATATGATATTCACACTCTTGTGGTGGTAGTTGTAATTCTGTAATCTGTCTTGTAATTGGTTTTTTTTTTTCTTTTTTTTTATGAACTTGAATAGTATCTTAGATTTCTTTTTCTTGTCTTACCTTTGCAATTCTTTTGCAATTCTTTTGCAATTCTTTGTACGTCGCATGTGAAATAATATCTCTACAAGTTACAATCAAGTTTTACTGTAGCAATTTCTTTGTATTCAGTAAGTTTGGGTATATTGATAGCTGAATTCATTAACAAGGAACAATTTTGAATTTTGCTTACGAAATTTTGATTGGCTTTCACAGTATTTATTAGTTTGTTTAATATATTAATGAGCATATTAAAAGCCATATTTTAACTTTGAATAATCTTTTTTTAAAATAACATACTAATTATAATTTTTAATATTCGCAGAAGTAGTAGGCAATATAAACAAATAAAATGATTGGGGAAAATACCTCATATAAGTATAACAGATGTTAACTACAGAACACACTATTTTGAGACATTATTTCAGAATAAATAGCATTACTCGTTACATAAATACAAATCTGTAATCCAAAATACCCAAATCTCAATGAATTCCACTTTAGAAATCCATTATACCACAAAACAATAAAAATGATGAAGATTTGAACCAGCAGAAATCCAATTCCTAATTCAGAATCAATCTATATTAGGAATTGATATACTCACTGTAAATAGATGAACATAACAGAGTTCCAGTGTGGACAACTTAGTAAATAAACAAGTTACTTTGGGCACAACAAAAACTCACATTAAGATATGCAGTTATTGTTATCTTCATGACTCAAACCATCTCCTGACTTTATTTCCAGAGCTTGCAACTCCTTTGGCATTGCTTGAACCTTGTTGGGTGAACTTGGAACGGTACTGCTCGATCAGCTTGTCCAGCTTATCCACAACTTCCTCTCCAGAAGATTTGTTCTTTGCCCTCTTTGATTTTTTCCCGGCATTCAGCTGCTCTGAATCAACACCTGCTTGTGGCTTCCTTTTTCTTGGAAATGCTCTTGATTTGTTGTCAGACTTCAATTCAAGTGATTCAGTGCCTCTAACATTCTGAGTGATTACAAAGGGAAAAAGACACTATGTTTTAGTTATAAAATAAAAGAGGATCCATCAACATCTCATGTATTATGGGTAACTCATCACAATGGGAAAAGAAAAGGTTTAAAACCACTAGTGTGGGCAGCCCCCTGAAGTCAAGGCATTGTTTGTTTTGGTGCTTCAAGTGAGAATATATTCATTTCTTCCAGTGAACTAGATTGATTTGTTCATTTTGGCCTCTTAGGATGATATAACATATTATCTGCAAGTATGTCTAGTACTTGAACAGCCAAAACAACCGATGACCCTCACTTCAAGGGTCACTAATGAACATGTTTCTATTTGAGGGCCTAAAACTTAGCGCCGCTAGAGGCTTTAAAAAAATAAGCTGTTTTTAGTAATAAAGAACAAGAGAGTTATATCTTCTATGTTTACTTTCTCTAGCATTAGACACTCATAAAGTTTATGCCAACCAAACCATTTATCTACCTTCCATCATGTTTTTCTAGCTTGTCTCTAACCTACTACCAACCATCACTATTTCCTTCATCTTGTGAATTCCAAAATTTCCAATCTATAAATCCTCACAATGATCACAACCTTCGGAAGGCCACCATCCAAGCATTCTTAGACTTATACATATAACCACAGGATCTTCACTTTCCCTTGTTTAATGTGGGGCTACTTTTGTTTGTCGTTCTAGAAAGAATCTTTCTAGAACCTCACGAGAATCAGGGTTAGGGATCACTTTTGCTGATCCAGAACTAGAACAAACAAATCAAATGAGCCATTACCTTCTCTTCTGTAATTGATTTCTTTTTCATGGCTTTTAAACCTTTCTTTTTGAAGTTGTGTACGACTCCTGATGTTGCATCTTTAGCTTCACTAGAAAGCTTTCTCTTTCTTCCTTTCGCTGAATCCTTCTTCTCCATGCCTTCTTTGGTTCCCTTGGTATCAACATCTTTCATATCCTGCTGAAGGAATTTGGATCCATTAGCAGGTTGAGATACCTCAGAGGAATTATCTAGGGGCTTTCGATGTTTAAACTGTCTTGCTTTCTTCCTATCACTTGGTTTCTTGTCAGCGTTGGTGGGTTGATGCTCAGAGCTTTGCAGGGAACTGCTCTTTCCGTCATCCAAATTACCCTGATCGTCTTTGAAAGGTTGAAGCTTAGCCTTCTGCTGCTGCGCCAATTTCTGAATGTTGTCAAGGGCAAACTCCACGATAGGCCGATGCTCTGGATCAAAAGTTTCTGAAAGAAAGAACACATATATTTAAAAAATAAATCAGATTTTTCAGTTAAAGGAAACAAAATAAATAAATAATCTAACATAAAATGTTAGGCACGGAGACATCGGTAAACTGTAGAAAGATCCAGCAGCATGATTGATAAAAAACTAATAAACAAATTCATAAGTTAGCCAAAACTAATTATGGCTAATTGATATCTTACCAGGATTATTGTTAAGAACTCTCAATGCCACAAGTGCATGATCATGTTCCTTAAAATCAACAAACGCTACAGCACGAGGATGTTTCTTGGCAGAAATATTTCCTTTCTTCGCATCTTTCAAGATTTTTACCTATTCAATACATGGAAAAGATTACAACAACAATAAGTAACCATGTACAGAGGATATAAACTGACTATTCATTCAATACTTTACCTTTTCTATGACCGGGTTTTGCTTGGAAGCCTTAGAAAGAACTGCATCTATACAAAGCTTCATCACTTCTTTCTGCGTCATTGTTTTTGGCAAGTTATAGATGACAAGTCTTGTCCTTGATATATGGAACTTAGGAGAACGAAGCTTTTGCTCCTTCTTTTTTGACAACCTATAAGATGAGCCACAGGTAGCAACAAAATTATGCCATTAACCTATTATCATGATTAAATGTCATCATCTTTGGCAAGTCATACATGTCACACTACCTATACTTTTTCCTTCCTAAGAATAGGTTTCATTTTGACAGACTTCCAATTCACAGAGAAGATGCTTTAAACAACAAATGAAAATTAAAATTATACAGAATACTTAGAGCAGTCTGGATAAATAGAAATGCCACTGATCTCTCCACAAAATGATTTTGAAACTTAATCACCATACAAAAGCAGAAATCATGGAAGAACACCAGTTAATTATTAAATATTGCACAACATGTACAAAGTGAACAAAGTACAATGAGATCGAATTTTAAGACATTAGGCAGAATCTTTGATGCATGTCGCTCCCTACCTTTTTTTTTGTAAGAACTTTAAACAGATAGCAGAAGATACACTTACATTTCACGCTTTTTCATATCAGCCTCAGACACACCTTCAGCAGCTGGTGTCCCAGGAAGGATCTCACCTTCCTATCCAAAAGAAATAAGAGCAAACAAACATTGCATCAAGCTAATGTTCCAAAGAATGGCAAGGATGAAGAAAATAAATCACCTGTGCCAGATATAAATTTCGACGGTCATGAACCTCAACTTTCATCTTATCAAGCTCTTTCTTGTGAGCAGAATCTTTGTCCAATGCCTTCAAAACTGTCAGAGGTCTGCCCTTCATAATGATTCCCAAGCCCGGTGCAGCATTTGCAGCAGAAACAGCTGCATCTGCCGCATCTGTTGTGCTAAACTTCAGAAATGCAGTTCCTCTTGGTCTCCTACTTGCTCAACAAAGAAAAAAAATGCAGTTGTTAAATGTTGTTAACTAAAAGCTGTGCCTTTTGGGATTGTGAAAGCAGAATTGTAACATACTTGGTAAGATGATGAAGAACAGGCAGAAAAGATCGCACCTCCCCAAACACCGAAAAAAACCTTTGTTTCACTTCTTCATTATCAATATCAAATGGAAGATTACTTATAAATATTGTTTTCTCCAAATCACCTTCTTTTTTGTTTATTTTTTGATGTGAAGGATCTGCGCTTTGACCAAATTTAGAGGTAATATGCATCTCCTTAACATCTAAAGCTGACTTTGAAACATCATCTTGGGATGGTTCGTGTGCGTCACCAGAGGATTTAATTAGCTTATCAAGTACTTTCTTTGCAACCACTTCTTCGGAATCCATATCCATTTGAAGATTATTCTCATACACCTCAGAGTCCAGATCTTTTCCTCTATCATGTTCTTGGGAATCTCCATCACTGTTATCATCAACATCATTGGTTACCAAATTATTTTCATTGAGGTCCTCCTCATTATCACTGTCATCTGATTGCCCTGCAGCTTTAAACCATTTGAAAAAAAAAAAGATTAAAAAAAAAACTGAGGTTCAGAATTGGAAATGGATTAGTTTTCACAAAGTACACCTCGTTTTTTTGGAAACAAGCAATAATATAACCCTAAAACCTACCATCTATGGAAGCAGTAGAACCAGTGGTATTTGCAAATATGTTCTTAGGCACAGCCCAATCAACAGCAACAGTTCTTCTAGCTATAACTCGACCATTGACATTTTTAATAGCCTATAAAGGAAATGGCAGAGCTCACTGATAATTAGCATTTATTTTACTCTAGACAAAGATTAATTGAATGTACCTTTTCTGCATCCTGCTTGCATGTGAAGGAGATGAAAGCAAAACCCTTCGAGATTCTGAAGCAGATATACATAAAAGATACAAACCCATTGTCAATTTTTTAAAAAAAAGGTATAATTTCTATAATTAATAGAGACAAAAAAGTATATACCCTTCCTCTGATTTATGTGGTATGAACACATCCCAAACAAAACCCACAGAGTTAAACATATCTTTGATCTCATTAACTGTCACCTGCACTAAAAAATTTGTTCTTTTAGGTCATACTCACCATGAAAACCAGTCAGTAACACGCACCTTGAAAGGAAGATTCCTGACAATCAATCTCCACTTCCTTGTTTTTGATCCCTGTTTGGTATTATGTAGAACTTAGAAGGAAGACTTCAGCAAGATATTCATAAACAGTAAAAGAGGGAAGCAATAGAGCCAAAGCAAGATTATTTGCCAATGAGAAAATTTAATGTTGAAAGTTACAAATAAACCTTGAAGAAGACTGGAAGCAAACAGATGAAAACTTAGATATATGTATACCAACAATGAGATTTCAGAATTAAATGATAATAAGAACAGCTTTCTTGTACACCCACACTATTATTTAATTCAAAAAATAAATAAAGAAAGAAAGAAGGTAGGATGCTGGCCTCAATTAGAATAAAGGAAATATGAACTTCAAATTCTGTATCTAGTGAACATGTGTATCTTGCAACTTGTTGTGGACAAGACCACATCCATCAGCATACTGATGGATCACTACATCTACATGGAGATAGAGACTAAAAGAAGCCATTTTCCTGCCTTGGTATTGTCAGGCTATGGCAAAATAAAACACAAGAACAAGATCTTATGGGTCTAACATAATTATATTTCTAAACAAAAGGATAATAGACAGAACCAAGGAAATAAAACAGGGCAAGATATCAAGATACTGATTCCTGCCTTGGTATTATCCAGCCACCTCACATCAGCAACTTGTTGGGTAAAACACTATATGAATCAGCACCCAGCAACATACCAATGAATTCTAAATGGAGATTAACAAGAGTATATCCTCCTAAAATCCAAAAGTCAGAAAAGAGAATGTACCCATCATATAAACAAGGTCTTCTGCTTCTAAAATATTTTATATGACAGAAGGCCCAAACCAATGCTTGAAGAGCATCATCTACTTAGGCTGCATATAATTTACAAAAATTATAGCAACAAAAATCTATACCTCACCACCTAGTTGTCGTGCCCATACACATGCACCATTTATTTCTTGCTGATGCAGCATCACAACCGAGTTACGCGCTGCCTTTACACTTGTATAAACCACAAAAGATGCTTCTGGATGGCAACCATCCCGAGTAAGACCTGCAAAACATCAATTTAGCAAATTCATTGTCTTACTCACAACTTAAACACAAATAAGCAGTGGTGGCATAAATTGGGTGGCCCAAAAACATGTGGAGTAAAGGAAACACAAATCAGATTTATTATCTACAGATATTTCATACTCATGGGTAGCTTATTTGTTGCAAAGTCAAGTAATCCCCCTGAAAGTTTGAATCACTGTAACAGTCCATTACCAGCATAAATCCTTTTCTCTAACCAAGGTTTTGTGTAGTTCTCAAAATATAAAAGACTTTTCATAGATAGTACTTCAATTAGATGGAAACTAAAGCTATACTGACCATAGGATTGAAATTCTTTGTTTGGAAGAGGATAGGTTATTGAACATATCTTGCCAACCTCCCTAGCCCTTCGAAATACTTCTTCTGCCATCTCAAAATTAAGAAGACCGCCCAATACTACTGTTCTAGCAACCCTTCATAATAAAAAAAAAGACTATCAGTTAAGACAGGTATACTGAATGAATTGCATTAATATGAGAATCTATGTACTAGGAAAATAAGTAAAGAGTTGATCTGGTCACAAACAACATAATTGCAAAAAAAAGGACAAAAAATAATAATAATAATAAAAATCACAAGGATCAATCAAACATAAGCACAAAAATAATAGCAAGATGCATAAATCGAAAAACACAGGAGAGGTAGGAAAATCTATGCCAAGTAATTAAACCCTCTCAGAAGTTGATATGATAATCTTTCAAGACAACATATACACTTAGACAAAAAACTGAAATAGAAATCTCAGCTTTTGTGAACTTTGTGATTATTCTAGGTACGGAAGCCACATACAATGTCAAAAATGGGGGAAAAAATTGTAAATAAGACTGTCAAGTTTGATTATGCAGAACCAGGTAAACAGCATAAGATATGTACAAGAAGTAAATCACATCAACAAAAATGATTATATGGGGGGCTTGAAGTAATATCAGAATCTGTCACCTGACATGCATGAATAAAGTAACTTTATACTTTCTTTATGATGCAGAGCACAAGTAACTATATTAATAATCAAAAGCTAGATGATTGAAAAGAAACATTTGGTCATCAACAGTAATAAATAATTGAGAAGAATATTATAATTAGACAACACAGATTAATCAAACAAAAACTTTGATATCAAATCATATATAAGTTACAGTTAGGTTGGAAACTCAGAAATCACCTCAATGAACATGTCACAAAAAAAATGACTTCAAATGAAAGCATCAAGGCCTGAAAGCTTTCTTCATCTAAGTTGTGAATTAGAAAACAACCATCATTACCTTTGCTTTTCTGAACCGTCTGCTGCATCAGCAGGAGCATTGGACGACCTCGGTATTTTATTAGAAGCTTTTGGCACCTCTAAACGCTCTGATCAACCATGGTTTAGTTATTGATACATCAGGATTAAGACAAAACCAAAATAAAGAGTTGGTCAAATACAGGTATGGAGCATCATCCTACCAGGTTGTTGGGGCTGTGGAACATCCTTTTGTTTTGTGACAACGTCAGAGGGATTCGCTGCTCCTTTGTTACTTGTTGTCTCATTTGACTTTTCTAGTAAAAAGTTGATGCAAATAATGTTAAGAAGTTCATGTACCAATAATAGGGAGCAGATGCATTCTTATAGAGGGTAGACTTTAAGGCAATGCATTAAGATAGGAAGAATTAACCATTATTTGCCTTTGCTTTGCGAAGCTCGAGAGGCAAACGATGCATTGCAAGTTTGACTCTGATTTTTCTACTGCCCATAAGTGCACCATTTTTTAATTGGACAGCTCGTTCAGCATCATCCACAGCAGCACTGTAGAATAAAAAGAAGCAGATCTAATTTTCAAGGCAGAAGATACTGATCACATGAAGAAATGCAACACCAGCTGACCTAATTCAAAACTAGATCTAATTTTCAGCCCAATGTAGAAAAAGAAGTAATGGGTGCAATTTACATCAACAAAATTCGAAAAGCTATGATGGGGTAGGTATTGATAAAATGCATTTACATATATGTTGCAATAGCCTTCACACCGATCAAGTAATGGGTAGAGCATATAATCGATGAAGAAGTCTTTATATTTCCCAATTTGGTAATAATTGGGAAGGACACATACAGACACATATAGCTAGAAGTCCAATTTGGTAATAACTTTGTATCCCCGTCACAAAAAAATGACTCAATTACTATTCTAGCACTCAAAGTTCAAGCATGATCCTTTTATATTGGAGTTGACCTACAAATATTTTAGTCCCAAAAGCACAGAACCAGTAAAACTTACAATTGGACGAACCCAAACCCACGATTTCCTTCTGAACCTGCACATACCATGAATGCAATTCAAAATTTTTGAAGTCCAAATGTAAAATATTTTTTAGACAAGTAGCAAAATGGAAGACTTGGAAGTTAAAAACCAAAATAACAAAACCTGCATGTCACCCTACAGAATACGCAAACTTGATAGGAATACCACAACAAATCATGAAAAAATAAATTATCCAAGACACACTATGAGCCAAAATATATAACAAAAATACCCAAACGCCCACAAGCTTGTGCATTAGAACAGTAAACAGTGGTTTATACATTCTAGTGCAACTGCAAAACAAACAGATATTAACAGTGCCCAATTTCAATAAATCAACCACCTTTCATGGGCATTGCTGAGCAGGAAATGCAAATTCAAAACCAGATAAACCAAAACCTTCATAACAAGAAAAAAAAATAAAGTAAAATAAAGAAAGCAACTCTCATAACAAGAGCAGTTCCAATTGGGCAGAGCAATGCCTCCTTGGATTCTTGGATTCGTATCAAAAATCAAATATATCCCACAAAAACATAACTTGACTCTTACTTTATCTCTAATCTCCCAAACAAACAAGTGATCCAATACAAAAATAACTTCAAGAAATCACAAAATTATTCCTCAGATTCCGACCATTTACCTTTGTTGGTGACAGTGAAGCATCGCCGAACGGGACCAACCTCACTGAACACTTGTTCGAGCTGAAGAGAGAACTTAAACGAATTAACCATAGAAACAAAGCCACTAAAAGCTAGGGAGTGGCTGAAAGAGCGACTACCTCAGAAGATTTCAAAGAATACGGGAGGTTGGATACGAAGATTGTTGAAGGGCAATTCTGCTGAGCATCTCCATGATCAAGCTTGGCCTTTTCCTCTCGTTTCCTCTTCCCCATCGCCCTTGTCCGATTACCGAACCGCAAGCAGACGGATGCGGAAAGCGAGAACAAAGAAGAGATTTTCTAGGGTTTATCTGAGAGATTTCTAGGGTTTATGCTGGCCTCCACCGGTTCAACTAAACCAAACCGGACCGAACCGGACGGACCGAACCATGGTATTGGGCTTATAACGGTATTATTTTGATATTCAATCGTTGATGATCTAAATTTGGGATTTTTAAATTAAAAAAATGGGAATTTGGTGTAGGATTCATCACAACCGCTCAATCTTCTTGGGATCTGTTTAAAAAAATGATTTCACCGATAGGAAATTCGATAATGGCTTCATCATAGCCGTTGAATTGCCTGGGGATCAGTGAAATCACAGTGCATTTAGTTATATTATCACTAAACGGTAATATTTTGATATCGAAGCCTAATGATTCCACTAATTCGAATTTGGGAAATTCGGTAATATCGCTTATCCAAGATTCCAAATTGGGAATTTCAGAACTGGCTTCATCACAACCGTCCATTCGCCTGGAGATTTGTGCCTTTACAGAGGATTTGATTAACTCTTTAAATCTAAGTCTAATGGTTTCCACTAATCTAAATTAGGGAATTTCAGGCTTGGGCCAACGGCCCAGTAATCGTTATGATTACATGGATTTGATTTCTGATGGCTTCATCGTAGCCATTCAGTTGCCTCGAGATTAGTGTAATCATTGGCGCGATTTATCTTGAAGCAATCGTAGCCATTCAGTTGCCTCGAGATTAGTGCCCTCCTCTGCACCTCGGAGTGTTCTTCAATCGGCCGGGGAGGTGTTCGACGAAATGCTTCAATGACGAGCTGCGGACTTGCTGCTCTAGTCCTCCGATTTGGCGCTGTCCATACACGTATAATCACTCGGGAACTGTGTCTCCGTTCTCAGAAAAGATTCAAGTCATCTTCCTCCTCGGTTGTCTGTGGTGTTCAACAGGTATTTGTGCTTCTTTTGCTTGTATTTTGTTCCAGAAATGAGTTCTTATTAGAACCTTTGAATCTTGTAGGTGAGTGAGCAGTTGTTGGTGGTGGTGGGTGGTGGAGCGGCTGGTATCTATGCTTCGATTAGAGCAAAGAAAGTGGCTCCTCATTTGAGAGTGTTGGTTATTGAGAAGGGCAAACCTTTATCAAAGGTGTAATTTGAGCATCATTTAGTTTTTTATTTTAACATAACTAATTTGCACTCTTGTTTTGTTTCGTTGTGAATGCTTGTTTCTTTCTTGTATTCTTTCTTTTTCCATTTTTAAGTTTTAAGAGATGTGTCTTGTGTGGTGAATGAAATTCTTCCCAAAAACACTTTAAGTACTTAGAATTGTTGATGGCTTCATTTCTTTACAACTAATGTGCATGTGGCTTGGTCAGTGTTTTAGAGGATAGACAAAATTTTGATTAATGTCTATAACCTTGTTGATACTAGTCAGATGGGC
The DNA here is from genome assembly GCF_009730915.1 of Dioscorea cayenensis subsp. rotundata. Classification (NCBI taxonomy): domain Eukaryota; kingdom Viridiplantae; phylum Streptophyta; class Magnoliopsida; order Dioscoreales; family Dioscoreaceae; genus Dioscorea; species Dioscorea cayenensis. Next base: position 3,369,387 of record NC_052485.1, on the reverse strand, counting down.
TAATTCTTAATTCAATGCTAGAAAGTAGGAATTTTTTCATGAGCAAGACTACTTCTTTACCTATTTTTTTGTTTATGAGACAACTTTACGATAATCTGCCAGTTTTAGTGAGAGTAAAATAATCTAAAATATTCATTTTTGTAGCATTGATCTCCTTTTTGCTTGATATCATGTCTGGTTTATTTTTTTTTTATTTTTTTTTATTTTTTTTTTGAAAAAGTGGATGAACCACTAATGCTTTATCTTATTTTTCTTGAGTGATTCCTTTTTATCTATTTATTGCTCTTAATCTATGCCATCTTCAGGTTAAAATATCTGGTGGAGGCAGATGCAATGTGACAAATGGGAATTTTCTTGACAAAATAGTGAGGCACTTTGTTCTTTGACTGTTCATTATCATCATTTTAGTTGGTATTTTTATGGAATTTAGAAGGATCTTGAATTGATTTAGGTTTAATACTTGGATGGTCATGAGTGTCCTATGATGTATTTGCAGAAAGTTTAAATGGGAAAAAAAAAAGAAAAAAAAAAATCCTATTGTATGTATGTCTTCGATACTTTACAGTGGTTTCAACTACAAGTTGATGGATATATTGCATTGTTGTCCTAATCAAGCCATTTACAGTGATGACCTTTTTAGGTGGGGTAGCACTGCTCTTATAGTCCTCTACATGTTGCATATATGGCATTGTGTTATTTAATTATTTTTTTTATATAAACATCACCATGTGAGGAGGAAATAGTTTGCTTGTTTGATTCGATAAATCTTGATTTGATACAGGTTTTGTCTGAAAATTATCCTAGAGGCCACAAAGAACTACGAGGGTCTTTCTTTGATGTTCATGGTCCACAAGATACTATATGTTGGTTTTCAGATAAAGGCGTGGAACTTAAGGTTGGTTATTGTGTAGTGAAATGAAAGAAGACAAAGTTCTGTTTGATAGGAAGCTTTTGCAGTCTTGAAGTGGTTTCAAGGAAACTCATCTTATTCTTTGCCTCAGACTGAACCAGATGGAAGAGTTTTCCCAGTCAGCAACAGTTCAGCCACAATTGTAGATTGCCTTCTTCAAGAAGCAAGGAAGAGAGGAGGTATGCCTTAAGTAATTTATTTGGTGAAATATATGTATTAAGTAATTGAACTATTGAAATAAATCATGGCTAAAGTTTTAACTCAGTTGAATGACCAAAAAGAACCTGTCTGAACCAATGATACCTTGTGTTCCACTAATAGCTTAGCTAGGATGCCAGAGTTGGTGACTTTAGTTGTTATGGTTTTAACTTTTAACGTGTTGTGTAGTTTGTATTGGAGATTGTGGTTTACTCATAGAATCAAGTATGCTTCTGCATATATGCATATATATGGCTTAAAAAAAAATGTTAAAATGGTGCCCTTGACATGTGTAGCACAACAAATTCTGGTAAGATTGCTAAAGCATGTCTGTCTACTTAAGTTATATTGCAGATAGGAAAAGTTGTTTCAGATGCATCGTGTAAGAATGATGGCAAATTTGTTCTCAAGGTTGAGAAACGAACTATTGATTTTGTTGAATATATTGAGGCAAATTATGTCCTAATTGCCACTGGGAGCAGCCAGCAGGTTATAATATTCTTCCTTGTTGTAAAACATATCAAATTGAACAATTTGAACTTGAGTGAAGATTTTTTTTTACATAATTTTTCCAATTTGCTTGTAGGGTCATAAGCTTGCAGCCCTGCTTGGACATTCTCTTGTAGATCCAGTGCCCAGCTTATTTACTTTCAAAATCAATGATGCCGACCTAGCAAGTTTGTCTGGGGTAAGGTCTTGATATTTTATTTTATTTCTATTATATTAAAGTCGCTTAAGGTTGTGGAGCAAGTTTCAATGCCCTCGTAAGGTTGCACATCAGTAATTAGGTATTCTAGGTTAAGGTGAGGACTCATCCCCTCTACATGCTTGGGGTAAATCTAATACATTTGACCATTCTCACCATACTAGCAGACACTTCATATTGGATACTGTGCATATTGACTTTAAATCTGTTGCTTTTCGTTTTACTTATGCATGGGTATGTCATTGCAAGCATATGATGTGGCTACTCTTTATAATCATGTTAAAATTTGTCTGTCTACCATTGTATCTTTTCCTCGATAGTTTGTCACATCCACTGCCTCCTTATACTATGCATTTGGGACTGACTTTTGTTGCTTAATATCTTTTCACTTTACGGTGTAGGCCCTTAAAAGTGTATGTTTTATTGACGGTTGGCTTTTTAGTATCTCATACTAAAATTTTGAATTTCCACCATTATATCTTTTCCTCCATCAGTAATTAAAGCATGGATGGTGCATGCTTTATGTTAGTTTCTCGCTGACAAAGTTGTGTTGTATGTGGAAACACAGTATCATCCACAGCCAATTTATTGCGATCTACACATTTTAGAAGAAAGCAAGGATGGATTTGATTTTGCTCACCTCCCTTACTATATAAAGAATCAAGGAGCTCTGACAGTTCAAAGTCATGTGTTCTTTTTTCTTTTTCAGTAATTTATTGAGTAACTAGAAGTCCCTCAAACTTTTCATTTGTCCTTTGCTTTGGTTGCAAAGTTGTATCATAAGAATCACCCTGGAAAAATAAATGTGCACAATTGAGTAATATTGTGAAGTTATAATCATTCTGTAATATAACAGGTGACCTTCTCAAAAGTTAAAGCAAAATTGAAATTGGACAATGTTCAGAAGAATATTCCACATCTTACACAGGTACATACCAATATCTCATTACTTGTGTTTCCGAACTTGATTAGCTTTTTACGTCTGACTTCAAAAACAATTTTGCTAGGTGGGACCTATGTTAGTGACTCACTGGGGTCTTAGTGGACCAGTTATTCTGCGATTATCTGCTTGGGGAGCACGCCATCTATTCCTTTCCAGTTACACAGGTAGGACATGGAAAAAGTTACTTGTGAATATTCTTTGGAAATTATTAATGCAGTTGTTATGTTACTGCAGCTGTTTCTTTGCGACTTTCTGTGATATGTGACCTTCTTCCTTGATTGGTTCTAGATATTTTCAATTACTTGAAATCAATTTTACCCTGCACTAAAATTTAGTTTTGTATATATTTCTTTATCAAGATATGTATAAAACTTGGGATGTCTTGTTACAATTTGTGTTAGTTAATGAACCGTGAACTTATAAAAGAACTGCAGATAGAAGGTGTTGGGTGTCAACTAATTAAAATGACGTGAAATGTTTGCTATGGAATCATCATAATAGCTTTCTTACTCGTAATTTGCCATCAAAAGAGGTTCAACTTGTAATTGAGATTTGTCGTAGGTAGCATATCAGATGTTAAACAGAAATCCTTCTTCAAATGAGACATCTAGTCTTGGCAGGGACATTATGTTAGAGACTTCCTTCTTTCCAGATATGTTATATACTTCTATTACTTGATTAACCAGACTAATGTTTGGCCATCCATGCGCTTTTCATGTTTGCTTTGTCTTTTGCTTTATTTTTACCATGACTGAGTCCAGTAAAAGTTGTCAACACTCACACTGCAGGCATGCCAGGCAAGAAAAAAAGGCTAACAAACACTGGGAAATGAGTGCTTTGCTTATGTGTATGGATGCTTGGGTTACTATGATGCATTCTAATAATAATCAATCATATCCTCTCAGATGAATGTTTGACATTGTTAAATGGTGATGATTTTTTCCAAGTTTGATAAACTATGTACCACCATGGTTCACAGTGTGGAAAAGAATTTTTTTTTCAGTTGAACTTCTGAATGTCAAGGTAAAAATCTTATCTCCAACATCTCAACTTTCTTTTCTTGTATTAATAATCTTCGTCGAAGTTTGTCATGGTAAATTTTAAAATATAGAAGTGCTAGCATAATCTTCAGAGTGAACAGTTATGTTAACATCCACAGTATGAGCTGTATTCTGGATAGTTTGATTTTCCTTTGAGTTCCAAAATCTAATTCTAAATAGTTGAAGGTTTGATGCAATCTTTTATTCCTTGCTTATGAGTTGCACTAATCATGATCTGTTTAACTAGGGCTTTTTTCTCTGAAATGCAGGGATGCTTTTTGTAGATTTTACACCTGACATTCACATAGAAGATGTGAAACGAATACTCTTTCAACACAAAGATCGGTTTCTGGTTTGATTCTATACTCTCACTTGTAGTTGTAAATGATGGAGAATATTTTTGAAAAATCAAACTTATATTCTGTTTCAGTTTGAACACTGACAGTTCTTTTAGAGTTAGCTAACTGTATCGCAGGACTTTGCAGAAGCAAAAGGCAGGGCAACTCGTTTCCTTCTGAATTTGATCTAGTGAAAAGATTCTGGAAATTTCTATTGGAACTTGAGGTCATTGCATCTTCTGATACCAAATTAGCATTCTGTGGCTATTACAATCCATCTAACTAGTTTTTCATGATCAATTTTTTTTTCAGTCTATAGATGGGGATAATTTATGGGCTTCCATTTCAAATAACACCCTGAATTACATTGCTCTACTGCTAAAGCAATTCCCATTTAAGGTGGCTGGAAAGGTATGTTTGGTTTCTGTCCCTTATCAGACTATAAGAGTAATACTTAATCTTTTGATCGAGTTGCCCAAAAGCCTGATTAATGAAACTCAACTTATGTCTACCTGTGAAGGGTCAATTTAAAGATGAATTTGTCACTGCCGGTGGAGTTCCCCTTTCAGAGGTTTGCTTGTTACATGAACCTTCATGTAAATTAGGTTTTTGTTGAATATTTGACGTATTTCTTCTCTTTTGCAGATTTCTCTTAACACCATGGAAAGCAAGATAACAACTAATCTATTCTTTGCAGGAGAGGTAACCGCTGTATTTATATAATAGTTTGATGTTTTTTTCCTGTGTCTTCATTTTATTTTATTTTGAAAATTTTTTAGAGTAACATGATGACATAACTGCAAAACGGGCAGGTACTGAACATAGATGGAATTACTGGTGGATTCAACTTCCAGGTAACATAGGCATTGCTATTACACTTTTTTTGTTGCATAAACAATCCATGAGTTTACCGTGTAGTATGGTTTTAGATTTCACTTGATTCATTGCAATAGCATATGAAAGTTGTCAGTCCAGTCTAATTAGGGAGTACTGCTGGAGGTAGTCGCAAATTTTCTGAATTTTGAGTTACATGTCACTGGAGTTACGTAGATTTGAAAAATTGTAGCCTTGTAGCATGATTGCTTTGTGTTTGGTTTGCATAGAAATTTATAGGTTTTATGTTGGATTGAAAGGATTTGGAAAATTCAGATTTGGTGAATGAACCTAGGAGGGAAGATAAACACAATGAGAGAAATTTGTGGTAGATAATGAAATCGAGATTTTTAATGAAGCATTTAATTTAAGTTGGTTATGATCTAGATTTTCAAATTTGGTATTTGAAACAAAAAATTTAGTGTTTGTTTTCAAATATTTCACCTCAGCATGGTATTTGGAAATACCAAATACTTTTGAAACAATATTTAAAATCTTGATTTTGACTTATGTTGTGGAAGTCGAAATTTTGATCTGGTTTTCCATTTTTAATTGTGATTGGGTTTGTATGTGATTCTCTTTGTTTTATAATCACTTACTTTCCATATTTTCCTATTTTTTTTCTTTGGTTACCATTATTCATCTTTTCCAACTCTTTTCAACCAAAAAAAATAAAACCATAAATTATCCTAATATGAATTTTGAATTTTATATAACTCCAATTACTTATAACTTCAAATCTTAATTATTTTTATTACCTCCATTGAAATTAGGTTTTCAAATGCCATTTGGTATTTCTAAATACATTACCATGACAAAATACAAGTAAACAAACAAAGCCTCCGGTTTTATTTCAGTTGCTACATTGGAAAATCTCGATAACCAACTACAATCAACTGAATGTGCCCACATTATATTGTTGTTGTTGTTGAAACCATGAACATAATAATGTGTGGTTTAGCCTACACCTGGTCAGAAAGATACTATGAAGCTTTACTGTTCCCTAGGATTGGCTTTGTAACATCACGGCAAATTCATTTGTTTCTGACCGCAGAATGCATGGACTGGTGGATATATTGCCGGAACAGCCATCGGCGAACGGGCAATGGAAGCTTTGTAATCAGATTACTGCTTTGTTGAGATTGTTGAGAACTGAATTCCTAGTGAAGGCAACAGTAGTACTATATCAGGTCAATTAAATCATGTGAAGATCAGATGACAGATCACACAAGGAAATGGTACAATGTGCAATATCAAACATGAGTTTAACATAATTACCTCCTTGGATTTAAAACATAGTGTTATTTAGTGCCATTGTATTGTGCTTCTGTTGATCCACTGTATATGTATGCCTTTATTACTCATTTACTCAGGAAAACTGAGAGCACAAGACAAAATGTAAAATGTCATTAAACAATTCATTATTAATTAAGTAAAATGTAAGCAACTCTCTACAGCACAAGAAGAATGTTTAGTAGATGCCACAGATAACTTTGTCAATGTTACCAAAGATCAAATGATCTATTGGTAGCCGGGTCCCCAATAGAATCTTTCACAAATTGTGAAAGTTTGAATTTTGAGTAAAAACGCATTTTTGAGAATGTGAGTAATGGTTATATGCCGGTGGTCTCAACGCCCATGTGTGCGCAGGCCCTATTTTCATTTTCTCCGTCAAGGCTTATGCACACCTCTATCTTTCTTAGTGGCTAGGCCGCTCATTTTGGATAAAAGAAAAAAAACTTTGTCAATGTTAAGAACTTGCATGGTCAATGAAATTGAAACATTACAATTCCTTCTGCTCAGACTACAGAGACTGTTCTCAATGGTGTTGACAAAATTTGTTTTCAAAAGTTTCAGTATGAAAATTTGAAGTTTTTATATTTGTGCATGAATGCAAATATATCTGCATCAAGGTGATGCTTCAATATCATGAGACAAACAAACAATGGCATGAAAACTATTCACTGCAAGAGGTCTTAGCATTGACAGCTTCCTTGAGTTTCCGGCCGAGTACATATGCAAGGGGAGGCGGCACGGCATTGCCAATCTGCCTGTGCTTGTTTTGAATATTACCACAAAATTGGTAGCTATCAGGGAATCCCTGCATAATACAATGATACAGATGAATTAAGATGGTAACTTCAACAAAGACTTTGAACAACATAAAATTAAATTTCGAATGGTATATCATGTAAAACCACTGAATCATTGGCCTTAAAAAGATTTAAAAGTTTGTACAGAATAGAAGATCATGTGGAGAAAGCTTACCTGAGAACGAGCACACTCACGGACGGTTATTATTCTATCTTGCTCGGGGTGAAAACACATGCCAACCTTACCCATGGGTTGGGGATCAGTAATGGAGGTTGGGAAGTTGCCTTCCCAATCCAACCTTCCAAAGAGTCCCTTCCACTGGTTGTGTCTCTTTGCAGTATTTGGAAGGCACCAAGGTATCAAGTCCACCATTTGCCCAGTTGATAATTTAACCTGCATTTGATCGATAAGTGTAAGTTAACTGAGCAAATTATATCAGAGAGCAAAGTAACCAAATCTGGAGTGGTAACAGAAGAGGCAGTACCTTCTCATCTGGGAGGTCATGCCAGTCAGAACCTGGCCGCTTTGGAATGCGTTGACACCGAATCAAATTCAGTTCATTCATTTCTTTGGAAATGTGATCATCCAGAGTAATGGTTCTCCCTCTTATTTGTTTTTGGAACCATGAAACTGGAGAACCATCATACTGTAACAAGCAGAAAAGAATGCATAGTAAGAAAAACAAAATGATGATGCTTTAATGATAGATACCTCTATCAACTTGACAGTGGGTGTCATATTCAAAGATACACATAAAGCATAAGGAGGTGAGGTAATATACTTCAATTGAGAGTTTGGATGCTCCATTTACAACAGGAGGCAGATCTCCAATAGTATCTCTCACAGTTATAGAGCGGAAAGGAGCCCCGCCAGCCGTGCTTCGAACAGCACTGTAATGCATGCCGTTGGACAAGGGTATTTTTAACTCAGGACCAGCAAAAACATGCATAGGTTCTGGCCACTCTGGGAGTTTCTCTTCTGGAGAAGCAGCCCAAACAAAAACTCTCTTCCTGGATTGGGAAACACCGTATGCTCCAGCGTCAAGAATGCCAAATCTCACCTACATACAAAAAATTAGTAACCGTAAAATAAAGAATTAAAAGGAGTGGAAAATTTGGGCCAGTAATGGTGGAAAGGAAAAATAACCTGGTAACCCATCTCTAGCAATGAAGCAAGAGTCAATCTGAATGTCTGTGCCTTGTTAAAAGAAACAAATGTCCTGACATTCTCCAAAAGGAAGAATCTAGGACGAAAATATTCAGCGAAAGACAAGAAGCCCAAAATCATCTCACATTGCACCTTACTCCAGATGCCTTGATTAAATCTATTCATCCCCGAAAATCCCTGAACAGAAACATAAAATTTGACGAGGCAAATGTAAGATTATTAACATAAAAGTGAGGCAGTTCTGATCATTAGGACATGGAAGAGATGAAAATTCATAAAAAAGAAAAAGGACATACCTGGCATGGGGGGCCTCCGTTAATAAAATCTACTTGGCCAGGCAATGGCAGGTTGTTAAGCTTTTCTTCACTAAGTTCTGCAGCCAGTTTAGCAGCCTCAGAAGTTGAGATGCAGTCATCTACATCCCCACACTTTTCCATGATAGCTCTATATCACCAACCTCAAACAGAATTATTTAAAGCAATAGGAGAGTGAATGGGGGAGAGACAGAGCACCTCAAAATAACATTGCAATTATCAATGAACATCAATGTATTAGGATGGTTTTTGCCAAATGCTTCTCCAGCAGGCTGCTCATATTCTATTGCCCACTTTGTGAATGAAACACCTGAATATTGGAAATCACCACCAAATTTTACAGAGATGATAAGAAGATTCAATCAATTATTACCATAGTGAAAGAAAAGGAGCTTACCAGCTTTTTGCAATCCCTCTGACAGACCCCCACAGCCAGAAAAGATATCTAAAGTAGCCAGACGGCTTTCCTGTGATTCATCTTTACTTTTATCAGAACCGTTTGGTTCACCATCACATTTTTCCTTCCCTTTTTTCTTCCTTGAGGAAGCATCAGGCACCTTTTGGTTTAATGGCGAAAATTTCACATGGGCATGCAACTGAACGTAGAATAAACTCAGTGCAACAAAAAAACAAATAAATAAAATGAAAAAAAAAATAGTGATTTCACTGATCAAGATAACATTATTTACCTGCTTGAGACTTCCTTTATCAGCATCATAACAATATTCACAAAAGAAAACATGATCAGTAATTATAGGAAGATCCACAATGGGGAGATCGTTTTTCTTTCTGACTTCACACTTCCCTTCTATTGCTTCAACAGGAACACTGGTAATGTCTTCACTATAATAAACCTATAACCCATATAGACAGACACATAAGGTTTAGACAACATGCAAAAAGTGCATGGGGATCATAATTTACTTACTTCTCTAATATCTGAATTGTAGGCCTTTTGAGCAGAAACATCTTCTGGCCGGTAGAATCTTCTAACCTTGACAAGAGTGGACTCTGGAGAGGGTGTTTTCCCTCTGGGGACTTCAATTTCCTGCAACTGGCATACTGTGTAAGGCTTTAGGCCTACATTCCTCCCACCTTTGAAAATTTCCCGATCCTCATCTTTTTCCACCCCAAAATAATGAGGCCTCACATATACAAAGTCACATATATTGTATTCAGTCTTCTTGTGAACAAAAACGGTAGAATCAACAAAGAAAAAATCCTCTTCTGCATCTCTTTGTTCACATGAACTACACACCCCATTTCCAAGTCCCATGCTGTCAAATGGAAGAGTGAAGAAAGCACCCCTCTCAGGCCAATACAAACTTTTACAATAATACTCCATTGGTAGTCCTTTCTTCTTTCTCTCTTCAGCCTTTGCCCTATCAATCTTGTCAGCATTAGCATAAGAAGCCCTGTGTTTATGCCCCCATGACCGCAAACGTATATCCACAGTTACAGATTCTTTCACCTCACACAATTCAAAGTCCACACAGCCATTGGTCAGGAAAACTTCCCTCTCATTTGCCGCATTTCCAAGTACTGTCTCAGATCCCTTTTCCATAATTTTCCCATGCGCCATTTTTATTCCATCGTCTTTTTCATACATGTACTCCAGGAAAACTATGGTCATCGGCTCATCACATTCATCAGTTTCTATTAATGCTGCCCCACCAACAGCAAGTTGATCTCCATGAACAACTGCATATTTATAAAGAGCCTCCCCGCAGCATGTCTTTCCAGTAGACTCACCTTTCCATATTACTTCATCATGGTTTAACTTGGAATTACATGATCGAATAGACGGACAAGACTTTGACAATTTCTCCTCTTCATTAGGCACATTTTCTTCTGCATCTTCATCTTCATTTTCTTCCTGATCCTCCTCAAGTTCTTGCTCTTTAATTTCATGAGTATCTCCCTCTTTTGAATCATCTGGAAAATAATGTAAATAATAATCTCCCCATATCCTATTAATCAACCTTGTTGTAGTAGCTCGCATCACATTTCTCTTTGACAAAACTGGCTTAATTGCTGCACTTGGATTCAAATTTGCTTCCTTCTGCACGACAAATCTTTTATTCATAAGAAGCTTGGTGTGGCGTCTCTCTTGCATCTTTTCAGAAAGACCAGTGACAAAAGCACATTTTCGAATGTTGTCATCAGGAAACTCGGAAAATTGTTGAAGAATAATCTGTCCATGAACAACTACATATCTCTCCACCAATAGCAGATTGGAAGAGATAAAGGCAGGATGGTGCTTATCAAACTCTGAAACTTTCTTGATGACATCTGCAAACGAAAGCTTAGAAACACGGCTTTGTTCCTTTAGCAAAGTGATGATACTTATAGCAAGCCTTGCTGTTTTAAGGACTGGCTCATACCACGGAATGTACTGTTTTGCAGGTTTCCCCAGCCTATACCTGCAATCAACCAACACACATGATGAGTACATGCCTTGCATTGCCATAACCATAAGGTAAACTACATATCTTCAAAGTTGCAAAAACTACAAAACCAGTACATGCCTAACAGCACAAACATTTCAAACATAAAAGTAGTAAATCCTATCTGAGACGTGTGTGTGCAAATGGATAGGTGAGGACAAGAGATGCAGGACGGTACCAGGCAACATCTGTTCGGATAGATATAAAGACCATGGAAGATCCAAACTCTATCATCCATTCCTTTATGGAGCTAAGATAAACTGGAACCCCATCAGTATCCACAGAGGCCAATGAGCTTGATGAGGACTGGCCTGGTTCAGTCTCATGGCAGAACCCAGTCCCATCATCCTCTTTCATATTCCCTGATCCAAATACTGTCACATCTACTTCAGCACAGGGAATCATTGGGAGGAGCTCTAATGAAATAAGCCTTGAGTCAGAATTGTAAAGAGACCAATTGTTAAGAATTCGTCTTGGGAGGTCGGGGTAGTATATGTTGGCATCACTCTCAAAAAAGATGTACTCATCCATTTCTCCAATTGCTGGCTTATAATATCCAGGCAAAGGATAGTCATTGGCAATTTCAGCTTCACTGATCTTAATGTAGACATTTTTTTGAGAAGTTGCTGATTGACGGGCTCTTTGCTGCTTCATTGACTTCCAGTTCTCCTCCTCCTGCAACAGCCTTGCAAGTTTCTCATCATCATCTTCAATTGTTTGTGATTGTTGTGTTTCATTAATTTTCAAACTCCCACCGGAGACCTCTGGATGGACCTTGTTAAAATCTTTATTATTTCTGCATTCACCCTTCAGAGCAATAAGAGCAGGCAATGTAGCAAAATTCACATCATTTTTCTCTGAGCCGTCCAATCCAATTAACTGGTTATATATAAAATCACCAAGTGAAATCACAAAATCTCTACCTGTCAATCCACCACAAAAGCTTTTGCTTCCACTCATAGAACGAACAACCCCAGCAAGCAACTCTTCCAAACCCAAGTCAGGATCTCCTCCAGCAGATTTGGCTAATTTTCGGTAGACTTCAACACATATGCGAGCCTTCTCACAGAAATGATCATAAAACCTTTTGTAGCTGCCGGCAGGCTTCACACATTCATAGTCTGCAATCTCAGTTGAGATCCAAACCACTGGAGTGCCTTCATCATAACCTGAAATTGCCCAAGATTCAATGCGGCCAAAGCCCTCACATTTAACTCCCCTTTCCTTCTCTTTCTCCAAATTATCATCCATGGGCATAACAAGAGCAGTGACAAATAAATCATCAATCTCAGACATTTCAAATGGTTGGGGATTTCCTTCAGCATCATGGAAGATGAAGTCCAAAAGTTTCCTGCAAGGTGGGTCATCTTCTAAACCAAGTTTGGTGAGATCAACAGCAATCCTTTCGTCCTCCACTAATCGGTCTCGTCTAGTTTCGACCATTGATGATTTTTCAGATATCCTGATAGATTTCTCCTTAAAATCGGAGCATGCAGCACCACGTTTGGGCCTCTTCCTGCCAACAGAATCTCTGACATTATCAACATTAACCCGACCCTTTTCCTTGGCATTTACTACAACAGTATCATCTGTGCTTTTATTCTTTTTTGTGGATGCTCCTCTGCCCTTTCTTTTATTACCTGAAAGTAAGACTAACTGATGAATTTATTTCCAAAGAAAAAAGGGAAAGAAGGGGGGTGGGAGGGACAGAATCAAGTGAACATCTTCTAAAAAATCTAATAAACTACAATAAGCATGTAAAATTGACAAGTGCAACTACCAGAAACAATCTTCCAACAAATAATTGAAATAAATAGCATGGGATGGTTGAGAACAAGGAAGAAAGAAAAAGAGAAAATCCCTCAAAGTAGCCATCATGAATAGTTAGGAAAGGGGGGAATAAAGCAAATAAAATTACTTAGTGGAAAAAAATCCACAAACTAATCCATCTCATGGTGATTGTTTTTGACAAGGCATCTCATGGTGATTGTAAGAATCATGCATACAACAAAAGACAATATAACAAATTATGACTAAAACAACAATGATAACCACAGCTAAATGGCCAAGAATGAGATAACCACAAGAAAGAAAATTTGGACCAGCTTCTAGCATGGAAAGTTGGGCATATGATGCTCAAGAGTTGCAGAGGAAGATTTTTAGAGAAAAATATAACCAGATTCAACTAGCATTACATCCCCTTATTGCGTCACAATGAATAGGGTCTATTAAACATCCAGGATCTGGAGCCCAAAGGATTTGAAATATGGACCAAAATGCTGTTTGATGCCAAGAATAGATAGAAGTTATCACTGATGAGTAATAAGATGCCCATACATCATGATTAAATCAAGACTAACTAGAAGAAATCATTCAAATTGGTGGTAACAAAATCTCTCTAATGCAAGACATCAATGCAGATAATGAAATGGTTATAAGAAAAGAAGGATTTTATAAGGAAGCCAGCTGTTCCATTTAAATGGATTTAATATTTGGAAAATGCTGATGGCACGCACAGCATCTGAGTGTAGCTTGCTACGCTTAAAAAAGTAGGAAAATACATAAAGAAATGTTTGTGCAATTGCAAATTAAATACTTCTGCCTATCATCATATTCCAATGCTTCACGAGATGCTTATTTAAAGTCAACACTGCACCAGAAAGAAAGGCAAGCCATCTGAAACGTATAAAACACCAACATGACCTAAACCAAAAATATGTTCACACAAAATTATACCTAATATAATGATGTAACTTATAAAAAATCCATGCAGACTATGCCATGTATCCGCATCCTATTTTCGTGATTCTGGAGAGGGATATTAACGCATAAAACACCAGCAGCAGTAGAAGAGGGACACAATCCAGGGTGCCAGTATAATGTCTATTTAATCATAATTCAATTGTGCCAGGGCAAAGGAAAAGCAATTGATGCAATTAGATGTTGCCTACACACATTTGTACCATCATTTATGCAGCATGATCAAGCTTACAGATGCACACCCCCGACATAAAGTGAATCAAGAAGACAATAGAAGTAAACAAGTAACACAAGTAAGAGACTGATGCCTGCTTCTTTCTGCAAATCATCTCTTCCTGATGATTAGCAAATTCCAAAGAAGTTTTATCAATTTCCACAATTCATTCACTATAATATTAGGACTGCTTCCTTAATTATTAAAACGCTTTGAATTTAATAAAAAACTTTTTCCCTTTTAGCAAAGAGAGAAGGCTTTTTCCAATATTACTGTAAGTAACTGAAAAGCCTGATTTTGTAATACAACCATAGAGAAATGCACAAAGATATATTAGAATGCAACTTTCATGAGCTAGAGTTACCCAACAAAAAAAGTATGAATTCGACGTACTTATTAAAAGATTATTGGATCAAATCAATGCTTTTAGCTTTGGCTTTTCCAAAATATATGCCATCCAGAAATAGCTGGAAAGGTGACTGACTATACATCATAAAGTACGAAAACAACTGATGTCAGTATCGATATGAATAAGATAATACCAGCTGTACTTTTCTGATTAGATATGGCCTGCATGTCTAATTGTTAAGATGCTAATTCTAGTACATATGAAGCATTCTCTTCCAGCAGGTCAATAATTGATTCCTGGCCCGGCCTGAACAGATGCAACAAGGACTTGGACAAGAAAATCTCATGCTAAGTCTGCCATTTTTGCTCTTCTGTAAGATGAAGGCCATTACTTTTTTGGTCCTTCATTTAAGCTACTACTTTCCTTACCAAGGGTATTTTTACTTCTCACGTTAATGTCCATGTAAATTCTACGTTGTTTATTAAAGATGACAAGGTCTATAAAATTGTACAATTCAATAGCTATCATAAAATTAGCACTTGGCGTCCACATAGTTTAGTTTGAAATTTAATAATCATGTTGGCCTGTCCCATAAGGGTGGTAAATATAGATTTTTTTTTTTTATCTTAAGTAAACCAAAGATTTCCTTTGATTTGCATGAGTACAATAAATGTGGACAATTTTGATGCTGTAGGCTTCATAAAAGTATAGATATTACTTAAATTTTGATATCACTCATATCTACTTTAGACAAAGGAATAGGTTTTGGTTTATGATCTGTGCAAGGTTATACATGCATCCTCTAAATGTAAGTAACAAAGGCATACTAATGTTTTGGCCTCAAGCATCACCTTAGATAGAAACAAAGGATCATATCAAAAAAAGTTCTAGATGATCCATGGAACAAAATCAAAACATAAAAGGCTCAAATGGATTTGAATAAAGTTGATTCATGGTGCCAAACAGTTGTGTGCAATAATTAATTTAATTCAACCAAAAAAAAACTAACTGATAAATTTGAAGTGGACCAAATGAAAACTGAGATTAGTAAAATATTCTTAATGTGGGAGCAAAATAAATAAATAAACTGTTGAATGAGCTTCCAGCTAAGACCCAAAACTTAGAGTCTCGTTGAAGCTTGGGAAAGATTGACTTGCAACCAAACAGGCATTCACAGAGACATGCAAGATCATCAACTCACTACAGTCGGAATGGTGATGCATGAAAAACTTATTGTTTTTTTGGAAATTGCACGAATAACATGCAATGAATGTAAATTACATAGAACTCAAGACAAACAACAGGACTATAAATTGCTCATAACATAAATTGTCAACTACATATGGCCGCTGAGGATCATTCATCATTGCTATGGAAGCAAAGTAGCTTGAGTTAATCAATATACATGCTTTAATTGCCTAGAATCAATTGTCAGAATCGCCAAAATATCAAAATCATTACTTCAATGGAGAACATGGTAAACCTATTCTTATATTTGAGCAACCAACAAGCAGACCACATACAAATCCATATCAAATGAGATGCTAAGGAAATAAGAGTGGCTTAGAAAACCGATGTTTACTTTTACAACAGATTTGATAATAATGATTGTTGGCAAATCAAATTTGAAAATAAGCTTGAACAAAGAACTAGGCTTAAACAAATGGCTAGTCAAACCTGATGCTGAGCCAGAATCTGGACAACGAGCCATCCCTCTTCGAATGAAACAATCTATCCAAATAATAAGAAACTTGGGTGAGAATATAAATGATAAAATTGAAGGTGAATTGATTCTCTACAAATTGATGGTATTTAAGGCAGCGAGAAAATGTTACATTTTCATCCGCTTTAAGAAATTATTAACTACCATGTGAACAAGTGATCTTATGAAAAAGCAGAACTATAAACAAATTTTCTACTTTCGCTTCTGAAGAAAAGCAAGAGGACCATGTACATTAATAAGAAAATAAAAAATAAACCTTATGATAAGAATAACTCAGTTGGAAGGAAGACAAAAAAAAAGATGATGATAAATAAAATGTACATCCATGAAAACCTACAGGCCAATCAGTAAAACTAGAACCAGATTCTAGAAAGATAGAAAGTTCATGTCAGGAGGCAAAAACACAAGGAGATTTTCAGCGCACATTCATTATGAAAAAAGAGCACCTAAAAGTATTCTCTTAGTGGCCTCTGGACAGAAAGAACTCACACCTAAGATTAAGTTCATTCAATCAAAATAAAAAATCTCAGCATTCAGCCCATAGAAGTCAGATCAACAACATACTGGAAGATGATTAATTTTTTCCCCCTTTCCTTATTTTTATCCATGAAACAAAGTAACACACAAATATTTTTATTATCATTATTTTTATGTGGGGTGGGGGGCGAAGGGTTAGAAATCATTTCTGCCATCAAAAACACCTCCAAAAGAAAATTTAAAAAGGGCTTAAAAAAATTCAAAATTCAAAAATCAGACTAAATAACCCGACAAGATCCATAACTTCCTCTGCAGGAAATCAAACAAAACAAAAATATGAAAACCAGCCCCAAAATCACCAAAGAAACAAGAAAGATCAAATCATCAACATAGCACTAACACCTTCAATCGTCCACCCAGACCAACAAATCGCTTCACCGTTCTCCTTGCGCCGACACCCCTGCTCAAACAATCAAATCAATCAAAAAAAAACAAAAATACAAACAGCAAGGGCAAAGGGTTCCAATCCATTCCCCATTCACAACAAACCAAAGATCAATCGAAAGAGAAAGAGTTAGAGATTAAGAGAGGGAGTGAGAGAGGAAGAGATGAGGATGGAGTACCCTGGACGCAAGCGAGAAGGGAAGGGAAGCGACGCCAACGAGGGCCTTTCTCTCAAATCACTAGGCTTTGGATTGGCGACAATTGTCGTTGCGGGGGATCGAATGGGAGCGCTTTATTGAGTGAGAGCGCGAGGGTGAATGAATTAATTTCGTTTTCCCGCCAAATTTTGCAAGAAAAAAAAAATGTGAGTTTTGAGGGTATGAATGGAATTGGGACTAACCTTATATATATATATATATGTGTGTGTTGTTCTTAGCACCTCTTCTGCCTTTGAGAGATATATAATGGAAAGTGTTTATATGGCGCCCTGCTCCAGAGAGGATGAATAATTTAGGGACGTCTATAGCAGCTGTCAGATGATAATCTGACAGTTACAAATCATCATGAACAGTTCAAAATACATTTTACAGTTTCATACAGTAAACCTTGACTAGTACCTATATAAACAAACAGCCCTTTGATCATCATCATCCGATGGTTAATGATGTATCTGGATTATCTTTTTTTTTCACTTTATATATATTTAATGTGATATAAATGTATTTACATTTTTTTTAAATATATATATATATATATATTTGTAATTATTCATTGTTTAATTGGATTTAATTAGTCTTTGGTTTGAAAAGAGTATTTTTTTTTTCTCCGAAAAACATGTATAAACTCTGTATACATCAAGGGCATACACACATGCTGAGAATTACACGTAACCAAAAACAAGTGATTTGGGTTGTGAGTCCGTATTTACAATGAATGGCCCATTATTAATATTGTTTTTCAACAAGTCTTCAACTTGAGATTTTTTTATTAGCTTATTTTTCTTTTCTGCAATAAGTTAAATGGCATTAAGTTATTAGTCATTTGGTCTTATGGAAAGAGTCTTATAGGGTAATTTGCAGTTTGCTAAAAATAAGGTCAATGATTTTGAATTTTGAACTGTTTTGGTTAGTGATTATTTTTTTCTGGTTTTTATTGGATTTAATTTGGTTTTGGTACGGGAGATAATGGAAATAGTTTATAGAGTGCTTCGCTGTATGCTGAAAATGAGATAAATGTTTTTGTATTTTTCTAATTTTTTTAATGATTTGCTATTTAATTGGATTTAATTCGATTTTGGTTTAATTTGAGATTAATGGTTTTGTATTTTTCTAATTTTTATAATGATTTGCTATTTAATTGGATTTAATTCGATTTTGGTTTAATTTGAGATAAATGGTTTTGTATTTTTCTAATTTTTGAAATGATTTGCTATTTAATTCGATTTAATTCGTATTTGGTTTTATTTGAGATAAATGTTTTTGTATTTTTCTAATTTTTGTAATGATTTGCTATTTAATTGGATTTAATTCGTATTTGGTTTTATTTGAGATAAATGTTTTTGGATTTTTCTATTTTTTGTAATGATTTGCTATTTAATTGGATTTAATTCGATTTTGGTTTAATTTGAAATAAATGGTTTTAAATTTTTCTAATTTTTTAAATGATTTACTATTTAATTCTATTTAATTCGACTTTGGTTTTATACAAGATAAATGTTTTTGTACTTTTCTAATTTTTGTAATGATTTGCTATTTAATTGGATTTAATTCGATTTATTCGGTGCATCTGTTTAAACAAAATAGAAAGTTGATTAGGGTGTGATTTTATGTTTTTGATGTGATTGTTTGCTTTTTATATATTAAATATTTAAAAATAAAGACTATTAATCAAGATTAGTTTGTTGGAACTAATGACCTTTTATTCATAGCATTTGATAGTTGAAATTTGGTTTTATCTTGATGTTTAATAAAAATAAAATTATTTTTAAAATAGATTATAAAATATATTTATTCAAACGTGTTTTGTTTAAGAAAAAAGTAAGAAAATATTTATTTATATGTGTAAAAATACATCGGTCGAGAGTTATAAGTTTATATTTCTCTCTGAGTTTAGTTCACTCAAAGATAAATTGTTGATCTTTTGAGTTTATTTTTATTTATTTATTTATTTTTTTTTTTTTGCAGGTGCATTAAATATTAGTGTAAGTTCCTGAATATTAATTTTAAATTAGAATGTTTATCACCTAATATTAATATATATATATATATATAGTTTTAATTTTATGTGTAATCTCCAAATTGGTTTGAGGGTGAGCTAAAGCTAGAGTTGGTGTGATTGTAATTTCATGACTCTATTTTTGATGGAGTTCAAGATTTGATATATGAAATGGATAAAACAGTTACACATTGATGTGGGATTGGGATAAAACAGACAAATTTATCACATAACCCAATGAATAAAGTTTAAACATATTTGACATGTTGGCTCACTTGCAACAGTAACACAAATATATAATATTATTTACTTTGTTATTGCTTTGTTATATAGCAAATACAAAGATGAATTATCTATCTAAAGATTTAAAGGTCAATGATAATTCATTGATTTTTTCTAAATCCGCTTGTTTGCAACAATAACACTAGAGATAACATTTTGTACTTTAATATATTTTATTAGATAGTAATTATAAAGATTTACATGGTTCTGTCTTTAATTTTTGTAGTTTCCAACTCTATGCTCCAATAACTTTCAAGTGATGTAGTCCACGCACTTAGACAATATTTAGATTTTATTAGTTTTAGTACAAAAGCAAATCCTCGACTAAACAATCATTCTAGTAGATTAGTCAATCATTTATTATTATATAATGGATAACACGGACTCTCCTGTAACTTTCATGTTTCTTTTGGTTTTCAATTTATTCCTTTTTTTTTAATTATGGAGCGTATTTCTTTTGATATTTAGTTTTTTTCGTCCCTTCTTAATTTTGGAGTGTTTCATCTCTAGTGATTAACTATTAGTTTTATATTGATGTTATATTATTCTGATTTTTGTTGTTTATTTATTTCAATTCTATCTTATTGGGATTAAACTTTATGTTTAGATTTAATTCACTGTTGGTTTTTAAATCTTCATTCTTATTAGTGGAAATTGCCAAAAAAACCCTACAACTTTGTCAAATTGCCAAACAAACCCCCATAGTTTCGGATCACCCAAAAACCCCTTCCTTTTCAACTCCATGATTTTTGAAAACCCCCAAAGTACGAACGGCATTAAACGGAGTGTATTTAAAAATTTTATGGACAAAAACTGCCTCAGACGGAAGTCGTGGTCGCACCCATTTCATGGTGTGAGAGGAAGTGGGTGGGTTTTTCTTAGGCATTACATATCGCTTGTCTTCTCTCAACTCGCGACTCAGCTCAACTTATGTCTCCACTCTTCTCTTCCCACCTAAGACTCTTCCCTTTCCACCCTGGCGCCTCAAGAAGAAGTCCCGTGCAAGTATTCGGCATTTCAGTCACTTTGCGCTCTAAGGTATTCATTATGGTTTTTGTTAACTATTCATCTACGAAGAGACATTTTTTTCGGTTTTTGGTTTTGTGATTTTGTTTTTGTTGGAAGACATATCAAGCTTTCGTGGGGATTAATCGAGTCGGGGTTTTGTTAGTCTCGAGGAGATGTCTCGCTAGGGGTTTTTGTTTTTGTTTTACATTTTCGCTCATGTATACGATCGAAATGGTTTTCCGATTGTTGTGCTTTTGTGTAATGTTTATAATCTACGCCACTCTTTCGCTTGATATGGTTGCGCTTAGTAAAAACGAGGTCTCCGCTTAAACAACGAGCTTTACCGCTAGTTAGTTCGTCTCCGCTTAATTATTTGTATCTCTGCTTAATAGTATACGCCATCGCTAAAAAATGATATCGTTGTTTAAGAACCGAGTGTTTACCGCTTAACAAATTACATTTCCGCTTAACAATGTGTCATTATTGTCGCGAGCTTGTGATTATGGCGGCCAATCTAGTTAACGGGCGATGCTACTTGACACCTGAGAGCTGAGACGCGGGTCGAATTGAAAGTTCACATGATCCCTCGACACTCGGGAGATCATCCGAAGAACACCGCTCACAAAGATTTATCGAGTTGGAAAGTCGTATACCAAGAGCGGGCCCTTCTCGACTCTCTGTCGAGAGATACGATAACCGCACCAATAAATTCAGGATCGGGAAAGACATGCGACTTTCGAGCCCCGAAGATGTGGCAATCGTTCTTGGCTCTCGCTATGGCGAGGAGGCAACGTGTTTCGTAAGAAGAAAACACTGGGCTTCGAAGAGAGGTATTTATCGAGACGTACGAGAGACACGAGACTCCATCAGAGCACTCTTCAAAGAATCTCGCTGGACGGAGTGGGAGAAGAGGAGAATTTTTGCCAAACCATCGATGGTGTATTCTCCCGGGTACAATCCTCTTCCCAAATACCTCCCTCGCTCGGTTCCTAACCGGATCGCTGATTATGTCGACGATCTACCGGAATGGGCGCCACGCATGGGCGCAAGCGACGCACGCGGCTTATGGAGGACATACTACAAGCCGCTACCCGAGCGCAATCTAGACGCTGCGGGGAAGAAGACCAACACCGGTATGTTAAGGGTCGCATCTGTAGCGCTTTAACATCCGGTTTTACGAGTCGACTGCAACCCGAAAGAAAGTCCGCTTTCCGAAGATCCCAAGGATGTCGTACTACGGTGAAAAATACTTACCTGAAGCAGCTGACTTTATAGAGACGCAGTTTGTCATCTCTCGAAGGAAAAGAGGTAATAATTCAAAAATATTTTTGTTTAACCCGTAGACGTTAACGCTTAACCATATCATTTACCGCTTTAACTTTATTCATCTATCGCTTTAACATTATAACTTACCGCTTAACTTTGTTCAACTACCGCTTTAAAACTTTTTAGTTTAATGTTTAATTTGTTTGTTTATCGCTTTAACACAATAGGTTATAACGCTTTAAATATACGAGTTACATGTGTAAAATATAGTTTTAATTGTTTAAACTAAATAATTTCGCTAAGATTGTTTGCTTTTACACATGCTAGTTTCCTGAAATGGTTCCGCGAATCGTCGATGAAGAAGTATTTGTTCGGGCCAACCGCTTCGATCGGATGCTATTGCTCCCGAACCGCTTGCTCAAAGGCAAGATGAGAGGGCAACCTCTTCCTGCGCTACTGGACGCCCGCTCTCCCTCGCCTGTGCCAAAACGCATTCGCCGAGGCCGGAGAAGCCCTCCCCACCCCGCCCGACCGTGGCTTCCCCCGACCGTGTCGCCCCCGAACGTGGCGCCTCCCGCCAAGACTAGCGAGGATGTCACCGCAACTCTCACGCAGTGCTCGCTGATTTTGATGATCGAAGTTCCTCGGCTTGTCGCCGGGTGGAGGCATTGAAGGCCGGTCACGTCACAATCGATCGCGCCTTTCCCTTCAAACAAATGAAGCACCCGGGATCGATACGCTGCCGGAGTTCGACGACGAGGACATCATCGGGGTGGCCCTTCAAGACGCGCCCTCATTCAAGAAGCTTGCAAAAAGAGGAAAAACAATAATGCTCTCCGTCTCCACCCGCGTCTTGGGCTAACGATGAAATAATAGCAAAGACCATCGGCAGCGAGCGACCATCGGCGAGTCGATGTTGTTAACGCTGATGACATGCCCATCACGGTGAGGAGATCGAAGATGGCGCTGAGTTTTGCCGCTGTGGAAAAAGATCGTCGACTGCATTGTTGACGACATCACGCATACTGGTGGAACCGGCTGACCGACTAGTGGCATCAAAGATGGACACAATCCATGAAGAAGAACAACCGCATAACGCGCAGTGTCTCCCATCGATGCTCGCCGCTGTGGAACTCACGGTTGAGAAGGTCGCTGAGTCTATCCTCAACGAAGTGGAATTCACGTGGGAACCAACGGTCGACCGCTGCCGCATCGGCGCGCACACAATCCCACAAGAACAAGAAGCATGTAAGGAAGTGTCTCCGGGCTGATGCTGCCGTGTGCCCCCATTAAAGGAAGCCAATAAAAAGTAGAAGAACTTGGAAAGTCTTCATTTCGAAGAAAAATACGTCAGCTAATCGCGCCTCAATAAGTACTGACGTGGGAGTTGATAAGGATCTTCCTCAACTCGCCCCTATGGACAAGTAAGTTTGAAGTTTTTTTATGATATTGTTTAAACTGCTTTTTAGTTACCATTTAAGTAGGAGCGTTAACGCTTTAAAAATTTACTGGATAACATTTAACTTATAAGTGATACCCTTTTAAATATTACCGCTACTCGCTTTAAACATTCAATATAGAATTTAAAGTTTATACTTTAACGCTTAATTTTATACTTACAACATTGTTTACATGTCTTTGTTCCGCTCAACCACACAGACATGCGTGTGGAAGAATGACTCGTCAAGCACCACACGGGCCAATCTATTCGACCTGCTCGAGGGGAAGGAGATGGTCACAGACGATGTGATGGACGCATTCGTATGTATCTTTCTATATTTGTATACACGATTCTTTCTTTAATAATCCAGATTCATTGTTTAACATACACTTTCAGTGTTTAAGTATATAGTTCATTGTGTAAATATCAATGTAATTGTTTAAACTCCGTTTTACTGTGTAAAATGAACCAGAGGGGAGTGTACGCAAGCGGGGTCATAGTCATTGTATAGGTGTAATAGTTTCAAATAAAAACCGCTTTAAATTAATTCATTTTTCCGAAGAACATGACAAATTTTGTCAATGTAAATGTACATGTATCTAAATTCAATTAAATTCATTCTGCTTTCGCTTTTGAGGTTCTGTCTTGTTGGATGATATTGTAGTCCGCAGGGTACATTATCGGGTAGGGTTCTCGTTTTCATTTTCATTTTCATTATCGGCTAATATCAACATTCATTTTAACCGTATAATGATAACTTTTTGCCCTTTTAACTTTCGTTTTCTCTGTTTAAGTTTAGGTTTCTCTGCTTTTAAATTTAATATTTTCTGCTTAAAATATCCTTATTATTTAATAATATCAATGTAATTACAACAAAAAAATATACTTAATATTTTTCCATTTTAAAAATATCCTTATTACTTAATAATCTCTTATAGAGTGTAATGTAATGTTCGATTTTTTTATGTGCGACGGGAGTGGAAACGCTGGGGGAACCGAGCGTGTATTAATCACGCTGGAGAACCGCTAGCACCATCCCTTTGTACATTTTAAGCGGATACAAATTTATTTTTAAAACGATAAAAATAGCATTAAAGCGAGAGAATAAAAATATTTAAAAGCGTAAGAGATATATTTAAATATAAAAGTTCAATATTTAAACAATAATAAGAAGTATATACACAATGCCTAGTCGGCAATGATTCATTCCACGATCCGCGATTGTGACCGAAGCGTGGCAATGGCTACTAACGCAACTTCATGGACCTCGGGACGCTTACGACTCGATCCTCTTTCGCCTAGGACACTCAGGTTGCCTTTCTCGTCACGGCGGTCGCAAAGCGCGAGTCGCGATTTTTCATCCATCGGCCCGTCGTTGTCCGGGTATGGGAATATAGCTTCCTTATACGCCATTTTTGAAGTCGAAGCTTCCTTCCACAGATCACCCGGTGTTTCGTTCTTGATAATTTGAAGTCAAAATTCCTTTTTGATTGCAAAATTCCCTAAGTGCGTCTCGAAATGTTCAACGCCTTCAAAACATTATCGATATCCAACGACAACACTTCGACTTGATGTGGAAGGAAGGCATGCCACACCCTCGAGCTCGCCATGATGTGGAACGAAGCTGCTGATTCGATTCCCCGCCAACACTTTAGTTTAAACGAACACGATCAATATTTAAACAGAGACACAAAAATATTTAAACGATAAACATAAATCTTAAACGTTAAAAACAAAAAAAGTTAAATAATAAGTTAATAAGTTAATCGGAGACAATAGTGTTTAAATGGAAACTTGATAAATGTAAACAAGTGACGGGGATAATAAACAATAATTAACTTCTACAACTATATAAACATAAAGCGAGAAGAAACTTACAACGAGAAGAACTCGTTTTCGGGTAGGATACGATGCCACATCATCCGTCTCAACAACAAGATCAACAATGTAACATTTGAAGATGGAGTGCACGTGACACATGCTACTTGGAAGTCAACCTCGCTTTTATATGAGACATACTGTTTTATGTCCATCTGGTGTGATAAACTTCACCCGACACGGGAAATATCGAGACCCCTATCTGTCACATATTTCAAACTAACATCGATTCCCAGTAAGTCGCAGTGAACATTAGCACTGCCCCTCCCTCCCCAGATTTGTATCATGAATAGCACAAAAAACTCTCCATAATTTAATCGGAAGAGCTAAAATTGAATACACCAAATGAGAAGAAGAAAAAGAAGAAGAAGAAGAAGAAGAAGAAGAACAAGAACAAGAACAAGAAGAAGAACAAGATATGAGCCTTCTAAACTTTGTTTGAGAAAAAGCAGAGGAGGCAAAAAATTGAAAAACTACGTAAAAGAAAGTTATGATTGGCTACCATTTTTCCCACTTTCGAAGCGCAAAAAGGAATTTCATATCGTGGACCCACTTAACTTACCTGAGGGGTTAAAAGGAATGTAAAAATATAACGGAGTATGTCAAAGTGTCGTGAAAAGTTGGAGGGGGTTTTTGGGAAGTTTTGAAAATTACGAGGGGTGAACAGTAATTTTCCCTTCTTATTAATTGATTTTTGTTTTTTCATATTTACTATCACTTATCAAACTATTTTCTACTTTTTATTTTTTGGGTCCCACTTATGTCTTTTTCTTCATTATATTCTAATCTTTATTCATGAATGACATTATCATTTTTATTTATATACTTCAATTATCATGTCCCTGTTTAATTTCACGTGAATATGCTTTTGGTCCCCCTGTCTATTTTTCATTGGTTTTATATCTGCTCATGAATAACATTATTATTATTATTATTATTATTATTTTTTAATAATCATGTTACTGTTTAATTTCATGCGGACTATAATATGTGCAATCAAATGGTGACAGCTAAAGACAATAGAATATTTAAATGATGCATATTATGACAAATATTAAGACGTTTTTAGGGGAAATTACTTGAATACTTCTTTAAAAGCGGGTAAGTGTTAATTTATTATCATAAAAATAAATATTTATTTATATAACTCTATAAACCACACTTAATTACTAATGCAACCATTAAATTTTTAAAAAAACAAAAAAATGATGAAGCTCAAGGACTCCATCACCACAGTGAGGAGTAGAGTTTATCAGTTCTTATACCAACAATATGAGCGGCATAAGATATATGATGATGATTAAGTAGAGTATATCAATTCTCATACCAATAATTGATATTTATTATTATTTTTTAAAAGATGACAAGTGTCTAAGACAACAAGTGTCTCTAACAGAGAGATTTGAACCCTCACCATTCTGCACGCCACATGAGACACTTTAAACCATTTAAACTAAGTGGATTTAGGGATCAGATTTATTTTTTTTGTAACTTTTGATTTATGTTACTAACCAATTGCAATTTATTAATTGTTTCAAAAAAGAATTACATAAACCTTAATTGTTTTTTTTCTATTTTTTATTTATTAAAATAAATAAAATAGGGGGAAAAATTTATAAAAAACTTTTAGTTGATTTTTGTTGAGAGGAGTATATAAGAAAATAAATCAGAAATACCATTTTAACAGAAAATAAATAATTGAAATACCATTTTAACAGAAAATAAATAATTGAAATTTCATTTATACAGGGGTATCTCAGCAAAAACAATATAATTCTAGATTAATTTAGAATATATGATTTCTAAAGAAAATGGTGGTTTATCCACCTTTTAAAAATAATAATAATAAAGAAATTATAAAAAAAAAAAACTGGTGGTCAATGACAAAAAAAGGGTGGGGGGAATATGTGTGGATTCCAAAGTGAATATTCCAGTAAAGATTGGCTATTTCTCCACAAATAATACACAGTAAAAATCCACATCTTTTATGCATTCGTTGTTAATCAAACAGAAGCCCTAAAAAACAATTTCAATATATAAAATGCCTGATTTAATAAACATCACCAAAATTCAACAAATTTCCAGATTCATTAAAAGCTGGAAATCATTTAGAAACATTCATAAGATTCAGTACCATGTTAAAGGCTACTAACAAAATCTAAGCTTATGCACCAAAACAATGCCAATGTGTTTCAAGGTACAAAGAGAAATCCAATTCACAAGCATAGTTTAGTGCTAATTAAAGAATAAGAGAATCATTAGTGTGGTAAATAATTCAGGTCAATAATTATCATGACAGCATAAATGAACTTATATTTACCGCCGTCAGCACCAGCAGGAAAGTTCTTCCTGTACATAAATATATAACTTGTCACAAGCTGCTGTTCTTTACACTGTGTAGGATTTTTCAATAGTTTCAATGTTGATGCCTTTGTTTCTTATCACAGACTCCATATACCCCTTCAATGTATTCAATTCTCTGAGCCTGTTAAATAATATGTTTTACACATTAGATACTAAACCTCAATGTGTTGAAATAAGGTTGAAAACAGTAACAAAAGAACAAAAGTAATATATTTCACAAATTAAGATTTTTCTTATTTAGGACTAGTTTTGATAATTCAAAAATATGCCATAATCATCAGTATAATATGGGCATAATTATTGTTTGGGTACTTATTTTACACTAAAAATTATGTTATAATGGGAGTATTATAGAATAAAAAAAATATTCTATTAGGAGTAGGAAAAAAATTTTCATTGTAAAAAGTCTATCTTTTCTTGATCCAACCATCAACCATTGGTCTATTGGCAGTCCGACCACCATTCAGTTGGCCTTCGGTAACTCATCAGTAGTCTGGCCACTGTTTGGCCGGCCTTTAATGACTCACTATTGGTCCACCCGGCCTCTGACGACCGGTTACCAATCCACTGGCTGTCCGGCTACCGGTCAACTAGCTTGTGTAATTTTTTTATTTTGTTAACCAAGCACTCATTCTGTAATAATAAAATATACCATAATTTCTATAATAATCACTTGCACTTTTTACCTAATAAAATTGTGCCATATTTTTTTTATTTGGTGATATATGTCATCGTGGTGCAGCGTTTGAGTAATGGGCTTACCTTGCAATCTCAGCTCTTCTTTTGGAGTCTTCAGCCATGCGATTAGGATCATCCAAGTTGGTTCTATCATTGAACATCTTAGTGTCAGGAGGCTGCAAACCATTCAATGTTCTCTGAGCATGAGCCCACTTCAATTCCCTTGCTTCTTTACCAAAGTCCTTTTTCCTAGTGAAGGCAACCTGCAAAATTGATGGAGTTTTATCAGCAAGAGATGCCCACAGTTTCATGACAATGTATGAGAATGAGATTCTGGAGGACTGCATAGCATGGTACTTTTCTCTCAAAAAGATGATCCCATTGTCTCCCACTCAAAGCATATCTGATCATGAATTTGATGATATCAAGTGGGAAGTAGAATATGAAGTTGTAAAGCCAAATAATTCCAGCCCAGCCCCATCCAATCCCTTTGATTGCAGTAAATCCCCAGTTGGCATACACAGCTATTGCAGTGGCAATCTGCATTATTAAACAGTAAAATATAGTAATACAGAACTCCATTGGATATGAAACGTTTAACAAAAGTAAGCATGCACTCACCAGCTGAGCAATCACAAAGGCTGTAACAAGCAGTAAACCTGGGCGCTCAACAAAGGACCAATTGCGGGATCGTGTCACAAATATGAGTGCCTGACTAATTATGCTTACTTGCAGGTAAATTGCAGAGGCGAGCTTTTGGGTGTCGCCTTGAGCAGTTTCCTGAAGGCTCTCAACATGGAATACCCGCTGATGGGTTTTCAAAACAATAAATGTTAAGATTAGTACAGTGAAGACTATGTGATAAACTTCAATGAACCTGAACTGATTAAACTACAAAGACTAAACATTGTATTCAAACTAGATTCATGTTCTGGTCGTTGATAAAAGTTA
The DNA here is from genome assembly GCF_009730915.1 of Dioscorea cayenensis subsp. rotundata. Taxonomy (NCBI): domain Eukaryota; kingdom Viridiplantae; phylum Streptophyta; class Magnoliopsida; order Dioscoreales; family Dioscoreaceae; genus Dioscorea; species Dioscorea cayenensis. Next base: position 3,340,308 of record NC_052485.1, on the reverse strand, counting down.
ACATGGGAGTGCCAGAATTATCAATTATGTATCTCATTAGAGAATAAATTTAAAATCAGGCCAGTGAACGGTTGGAAAACAAAGAATGTACCGGGAAGAAATCAGTTTTGTATGCAGCCCAGAAGAAAATGACTGTCATTATTGCCAAATAACCTCCAAGGATGATTCCGGTTGCAAAAATTTCCGCCAGTTTCCAACTGTCCGGGAGAGGAGAAGGTTTCACTCTGTCCTTTGATATCGTCATTATCGTACCTGATAGTGTTAATACAAGAATCTGTTATCCGGACAGGAGGCTAGCTGGATTAATTAGATCAAACAGAGGTATAAATGATCAAATATTTGACAAGGCAATCCTTTCAAAGTTCAAACAATGGAGCAAGTCATTACAAACTAAAGCAAAGAGTGAATTTTGGACAAAGAAAAGAGGATCTTGTAAAGAAAAATTACCATCGTTGAGGATAGCAATTATGAGAACCATAAAGGGTGGAAAGTCAAACTTCCATATGAGAGCGAGCAGCATAAAGCCAAACTGTTTCAATTAATGCAGAGTAAGAATCTCTTTTAGCATTTGTCATTTTTGAGCAAGTTGTAAAGAGCATGCTATTAAAATGAAAGCATGAAAAAAATTTGTGTTTGTTCGAAATGAAAAACTATGCCACCTCAACAATTTGTGGTTATTATCTGTGCTACTATAAATAATCTACTTAATATTTTTCAAAGCAAGCAAGTATTACTTTGTTTTGGCCACTAGATAATTGACTAATCATGAGAAATATAATCATAAGTACTCAATAAAGACTAAACCATAATGGTTAACATGAAAGCACATACCACAATACGAATGGTAATTGACACTGCATAGATCTGCAACGGTGAAAAGCATTGCAAACGATCAACTTAGGCAAAAGCAGAGAGAAGCCACATAATAATAATTGTTTTTTTAACAAGGTTGACGACAAAAATCAGAACTCACAGTATAATTTTTCATCCTCTGGAATATAGCGCGACTGGTTAGGACTGCACTGATGATGACACTCAATCCAGGTTCAGTGAGCACAATGTCAGAAGCACTACGAGCAGCATCAGTTGCGTCTGCAACAGCTATCCCAATATCGGCCTTCTTCAATGCGGGAGCATCATTCACTCCATCACCTGTCATACCACAGATATGCTTCCGTGCTTGCAAACGCTCAACAATCTCATACTTGTGCTCTGAAAATAGAGATTCAAGAAGGTTATGACAATCTAGTTGCTTCTGTTGAAGAAAAGGAGTTGCTGAATGAGAAGATAAAACAGAAGTAATACCAGGGAAGACTCCAGCAAAACCATCAGCCTTCTCAATCAGTTCGTCAACTGGCAAAGCGGCAACAGAGTTATCCTTGTTGTTGCCCAGCAAAGCAGAGGACGGGTACATATTTGAACCCATTCCTAAGCGGCGCCCAGTTTCTTTTCCTATGGCAAGCTGATCGCCTGATTGATTTTAACAGTTACCCAAAACGTAAACTTTAAGATTGACCATTGTTAGAACAACAAAGAGTTAACAAGATCGATGCTTGCCTTCCTATACCATCATTAATCAAACCTATAAACTCTGAAAAAAAAAATTGATCTAAGTACCAAAAGATTTTACTTCAAATGCGTATTCTCCTGGCTGAACTCAGTATGACTTCTTAATTGACCAATAGAGTAAATGTTCATGGCATTTGGAAGGTTGGAGAAATGTCCTTCCACTAATCCTTTCTATCTTTTACTCGAATCAAATCCAGATATTAAGAAATGTTATTATTAGCAATTATCTCTCCACCCTAACCAAGAAATGAAGCTTATGCATGACAACCTAAGAGTTTCAAACAATGGCCTATGTGCAAACTGATACAGGTCCCCTGGTTTTGACACTGGTGAGAAGTAGTTCAATTCATAAATGTCTGAAGAATGACTTGGACAGAATAAACTGGTTCCTATCCATGAGAAGTAGATTCAATTCATAAATGTGTGAAGACTAAAAAAGCGGACAGAATCTGTCACTAAAAAAAAGTTGGACAGCCAAAGAATGGTTAAAATTTTCCTGAATTTACAATTTCAGTTCATTTAGAAACAAAGACAAGTTAGCTTAACAAAATTGAACCAGCAAAAAAGAAAAAGGTAGTCTAGCATAAACCATACCTGTGATCATTTTGACACTCACACCAAGGTTGAGTGCCTTTTGTATTGTTTCTGCACTATCATGTCTGGGAGGATCAAAAAGAGGGAGCAGACCAACAAACTGCCATGGACCTCCTGAACTTTCTTTCCTTCCCTCTGGCACTTCCTGCATAATACCGAAATATATACTACAAATGGCCAGACAAAAAGAGATAAATAGATAAAATGAAAGAAAGTATGCATATAACCATGTACCTGATGTGCCACTGCAAGTGAACGGAGCCCACGTTCAGCAAACTTATCAATAATAGTATGAACTCTACGTTCTATCTCCGACTTATTATGTGCAAGGTTTAGAATCTGCATTTGAGTCAGCACAAGCAATAAAAACAAAAGGCTTCTATAAGATAAGATCCAGTTAGGTTTAACTAAGATGTCAAAAAACAATAAATAAATAAATAAATTAAAAAAGCATCAATACCTGTTCTGGTGCACCTTTGCTGACACGATGCATTTTCGACTCATTGTCAATGTAAGTTAAAGCAGTTCTTTTGTCGGTAGGATTAAATGGCAAAAAGTGAACCTCTTGAATTCCGTCCCTAGCCTTTTTGGTAGTAAGCAAAAAAAAAAGAGAAAAAAGATGAACAAGAGTCACAAAAACCAATATATATATATATATAAATAATATAAAGACTCCAGTATACCTCTTTTGGGTCAGCAAGCATACCAACAATAGCAGTGTCTATAGCGTCCTGATTTTCAGTTCTTGAGGCTCTGGCAGCCATTAATATCACAGTATCTCGATCAGCACCCTTGGTAAAAACCTGAAAGTGGATCTAATTCATGCATATATACAAAATTTTCAAACTTGACGGAAAGAGATTTTTTTTTTTTTTTAAATTTCAATCATTTCCTAAGACTGGCCTCTATAAGATTTCTGTCTACTGTAAGCTTGTTCAAAGTCAGAGTTCCAGTTTTATCACTGCAAAGAACATCCATGCCAGCCATTTCCTCTATGGCAGTCATCCTTTTTGTTATAGCTCCCTGTAATTTTACCAGAGAATGAGGAAATCCATTAAAAATACACCACTAAAACTCTGAAATTATTAACTTCTCAACAAATGTTAAATAACGCCAACCTGCTGAGATAAACGATGAGAGCCAATTGCCATTGTGACAGACAGAACCGTAGGCATAGCTATAGGGATTCCTCCAATGAGGAGGACTAACAGATTATCTATTCCTGTCCGGTAGGCTCTGTGCTGGATCGCGTACATCCCAACGATTTCCACAATCATTCCCACTGCAATTGAGCAAATGCAGAAATTTCCAATAGACTTCAATACCTACAACAACATGCAGAAAACTATTGAATATTTCACATTTAACTCTTACTACAATGAACAGTCATACTATAGCTTCTTCATAAAATCATTCTTCCGACTTGCCTTTTGGAAGTGGCCAACTTGGTTGGTGGAGTCTACAAGATGTGCAGCCTTGCCAAAGAAGGAGTGAACTCCAGTAGCAGTGACGATAGCTTCAATCTCTCCCTGCTTGCATGTGGAACCAGAATAAACGCCATCGCCGGGGCCTTTCGTCACCGGCAATGACTCCCCAGTGAGGGCAGACTATGCAAGGGAAACAGGGGTTTAATTGTGCTCAATCATATTTGCATTTCAATTAACAAACAGTTAATATTAATGCGCAAATTATAAAGTGTAGGATGTGGTAAATGATTGGATGCAAAAACATAATGAAAGAAAAAATTCAGAAGAATTGAAATTGGAAAAAGAAAAACCTCTTATGATCTGCTGAAAAAAAGATAAGCAGTAGCATCTTCATATATTACAAATTAGCTCAAATCTAATCTCATAAGCAAAGTTATCAAATTCATTGAAAACTGCTAGAAAAGGAATAAAAAACAGGAACTTTCAAAATTTATTTTTGTTTGCTTTCTCATTTCTACAATACTGTGAAGTTCCAGGGAAATCCAGAGAACATATTAGATCACATGGTAAGAAGAATTAAGCAAGAACCTGATCGATTTTCAGAGGATCTCCTTCAAGGAGTCGAGCATCGGCGGGGATAATATCCCCAAGCTTCACGCTGATGATGTCCCCAGGGACGAGGATGGACGCATCCTCTTCTCTCCATTGTCCATCTCTAAGCACCTGAAAACAGAGCAAACCATGAATCAAACTACAATCCCAGAAGAGATAAACCAACAATGGAATTAAGCTTACCTTAGCTTTAGGGGCGAGCCGTGCCATCAGAGCCGCTGCAGCATTGCCAGCGTTGTTCTCTTCATAGAAGCTAATGGTGGAGTTGATCACCAGAAGGATAACGATTCCAGTGAAATCTTGCCAATCAGGAGGCTGGCCCTGCAAATTAACGATCAACCCTAACACCACGATCACAAACTGAACCACAAATGAATCAAACATAGAGAAGGATCACGATTCACAAACTCCTCCATTGGCCACAATGATGGCCATTAGCGCCGCCGCCTCCATGACCCAAGACAGCGGATTCCACATAAACCCCAAAAATTTGAGAATTTTACTCTCCTGAACACCAAAACCAAAACCAAAACCTAAAAAAATCAGCAAAAAAAATCAAAACCTAAGCCATTAATCACTCATCTCAATTCATCATCACCCACCCACCTCCTTCTCTTCCAGCTTGTTGAGGCCAAAGATGCTGATCCTTTCCTCAGCTCTCTGCGTGCTGAGTCCTTCCTTGCCGCATCTCAGCCTCTCAAACACCTCATCCATTGGGATTTTCTCCTAAACAAAGCAAAACAAACACAATCAGCGCCGAAATCAAACACCCCCCATTGCCGCACAAGCTTGCAATTCCAATCTCCATACCAAATCCACCTCCTCCTTGAGCACCGCCTCAAGCGCGCTCGCCTCCTCGCCCGCCATTGCTCTCTCTCTCTCTCTCTCTCTCTCTCTCGCTCTCGTTCTCTCTGAAAACGAATCAGTTGTTCATGGGATTTCTCAAAAGGCTGCGCGGAGGTGAAACAATCAATCCTAACCGTTGATCTCAGAACGAACGGTGGAGATTGGATTCCTCATCATCCCCCACGTGATGAAATAAATGAGATTTTCTTACTAATTTGGGATTATTATTATTATTTTTAAATTTAAATAAATATGGAAAAACATCAAATTTTGAAAGAGGATTATTTAGATTAGTTTGGGAGGTTTTATAATTGTTTCTATATTAGGAAAACAAATCTCTATTAAAGTTAAAATATCATTTTTTAAATTCATGATAATTAGGTGATAAATTGAGATTAAAAAAAAAATCCAGCAGAAATATCTTCAGTTTTTTTTTTATATATAATTTAATATGTTATTAATGCATGAAGTTCATGATTCCCACGTAATGCATGCATGCATGCAAGCACGTACTTGAAGGTTGACTTTTACTATTTGGTCAACGATGGAGTCCAATGAGATTGGATGGTGGCCCACATGCTGTTCAGAGTCTTCAGACTATGTTTTGGTTTCATTTTATATTGATAGATGATCAGAAGCTAAGATATTTATTTATTTATTGCGTTTTTTTAATTATTTATTTCTTTTAAGTTTAATTTTAATTTAGCTCGAACCTCCAAAAATATGGTACGAGAGAAACAAATCCCACAATTTGGGAATTCTTGAATTTAAATAAATGTGGAAAACTCTTAAAATTCTGAAGATTCAGATATTGTTAATTTTTAAATTAGAAAAATTATTCTTTAAAATCATGGATAACAAGTGTATATATATGGGATAATTTTCATTTAATCTATAGAATATAGATACACATTAACTTGGAACATGATAATTAGAATTGTCATTTTTAGTCATAAAAATAAGAATTTAATTACATTGTGAAATTCTGTTTGGGCTGAGTGGTAGATTATATCAAATAAATAACCTCTATATTCTTTGAAAAATGTATATATTCCTCAATGAAAAATTTGTTTTAATCTAAATTTTATTTTATGGTTAAATATGACCCTTTTTAAATCTTAACTAATTAATCAATATTAACAGACATGAAATGATTTCAGTAATGATAAGAGATATATAAATCTTTATAAGATGGAATTTTGACCAATTTATTTATATTTTAATGGTTTCATTGGTCGTAAATTTCCACCATTTATTTGAGATGAATTGGATAAAATCTTTAAATGGAAATAATAATTTTTTTTTTATGAAAAATCAATATTAAATAAAAAATGTAAAAGGCTTGTAGATTGCTTAAGGATCTAGGTGGTTACTTTTTTTCCCAGCTTGAGGACTAGGTGCCGGAGGAAGAGAGAAAGAAGAATCAATAGGATTGGTATGTTGATAATTTAAAAATTATTTAAAATTTTAAATTAGAATATTTTAATGTCAATAGATATATATTTAAAGAAAAGGGCCTTTTAAGAAGGATTTTTTTTTTTTTGGTGTGTATAGTTTAAAAATTAAGTAATTAAGCTCAGATCAATAGATATATATGTTTATTTATTTATATATTTATAATTTTTTTTAATTTTTGAAAAAAATAGCTGCTTGGCAGCTATTTATTAAAAAACCAACAGTCTAAAAAATACAGTGAAAACACCAAAGAGAACAAGAACAAATAACAGAGGAAAAAAAAACAGAAGAAACTAAGACCTAAAAATAAAAAAGAAAAACCAGCATGCTTAACAGTCTTCTTCATTAACCAGTGAGGAAGGTTTCTTCCAAGTAATTAAGCTCAGATCAATATATATATATATATATATGATTATTTATTTATTGAAAAATAAGCTGCTTGGTAGCTATTTATTAAAGAACCAAGAGATAAAAAATTCAGTGAAAACACCAAAGACAACAACAACAAATAACAGAGGAAAAAAAAAAGAAACTATGAACTAAAAAGAAAAAGTTGTGGCCTACTCAGGCTGGTAGGATCTCCTCTTTTGGAAAGGGCTCATGACCTGTTTGCTGGCCTGCAGGAGCTGCTTCACTCATAAAGTTGTTACCGGGAAGGATACACTTTTCTGGAAAGATGGTTGGCTTGATGGTTGCGCTCCAATGAACCTGTGGCCAGATATTTTTAGAGCCAGCCACTACCCAAATGGTACGATTCACGAGCTCATTCATTATTTGGATGAGCCCCGCTTTCATTGGTAACATGCTGATCAACCAGATTCGTGCTAGTATGCATCCCCATGATAGTAGGGCGGCGGATAGAAAACGGTGGATATGCTGCGGGAATGGGTTATTCTCGGTGAAGTCCTTCTATTCTTTCTTGACCGATGGGGGACTCCGTTGCCCAGTTGCGCGTTTCTTTTGGCGTGGAGGTTGTCCTAAAAAAATCAACCTCTTCAACTGACTTGCGTGGAAAAACAAAATTCTAACTTTGGATAATCTGACTAGACGGAGATGTAACATGCTTCCCTCGGATACCTGTGTCTTATGTCACTCCGACTCTGAATCAAACGATCACTTGTTCATTCATTGTGCACTTGCGAAACACTTATGGGGTTACTATGCTAGAATGCTACAGTTCCTTCCTTGTCGCTTTCGCTTAAGGACCTTTGGTGTCGCTGGAGATCAAGTTTGCTTTTTGATAAACAGCTGTTTGTCGACTTAGTGTCGAAAGCGTTAATTTGGAATATCTGGCTTGCTAGGAATGAATGTATTTTTCAATGCAAATGTATTGCCTACTCTTTGTATCATTGTCAAGACTAATCGTATGCTTCTATCTTGGTGCTCATCATTCGCAGAGGGTCCTAGAGTGAAGATGGCGGATGACATTAGCGTCGTTAGGAGAAGTCTGGAGTTTCTCGGTCCACGTGTTCAGGAATTTGGTGAGACTCGGACTTTGTGGTGTTAGTGTTTGTGGGCGGTTGTCCGTTTTGTTTTTTTTTCCTTTTGTTGTACTTTACCACATCTAGTGGTTGGTGTACCTTGCTCTTTCTTTTAAGGGTAAATGACTTAAATGGTCACTAAACTATGTGCCAATTCCTATTTTGGTCACTGAAGTAAAAAAAATTCTATTTGAGTCACTAAACTTATGAATTCCTTCCAATGTGGTCACTGTCCTCTACGGCGTTAACAACGATCTGACCTGGCTCCGCCATGTCATCACGATCAACCACGTTAGCAATGCCACGCAGCTGAAGAAGTCTTCTCTTCTTCTTTTTCTTTTCAAGCAACACTTGCCTCACCAAAAGCCAAACACAAACTTACAATGGTGTCAGTAGATCCATGTCTCATCCTCACCACTCTCCTTTGCTTCCTCACAATCCTCTACCTTTCTTTCCAACGCACCACCATTCCATTCTCTCCAGGACTAAAAAGGCTACCCAATTCTCGGCTCTCTCCCACTCATCGGCCAAGCATTACACACCTTCCTCGCCAACCTCGCCAAGCTTTACGATCCCCTGATGCACCTCAAGATCGGCAATAGCCACATCATCGTCATTTCCTCATCCTCTACTGCCCTCTCTTTCTTCACAACCCTTGACCTCCAGTTCGCTCCAAACACATTAGATACTTTGACAATGACATGACCTTCTCTAACTACAATCCAAAGTGGAAGCTCTTCCGCCGGCTCAAAATCCTCCACATGCTCGCCGCCAAAGCCATGCCCACTTGGTTTGACATCCACCATGATGAGATCCATAGCATGCTCTAGTCCATGCATGAGTCCAACTAATGTGGACACCTCATTAGTGTGCCTGAAACCTTGATTTGTGCCACCACCAACATCATTGGCTTGGTCATGTTGAGCCAGACAGTGTTCGACGTGTTAGACCTGAAGTTGGGCTCGTCCAAAGTGTTGTTGAAGAAGCTGATGACTGGTGGGGGGATGTTTAATGTGGGGATTTTGTGCCGGCGGTTGCATGGATGGACTTGTAGGGGATTTCGGCTAAGTTGAAAAAGGAAGGAGATGATGGTTTTCCCATCATCAACAACTTCAACATCTTCACCATCTTCAACATTGATAAATACAGATCTTTGAAAATTTCAGCTTCACCATTTTTACCATCTTCACCATCATCAGCATTAAAAAATACTATCGTTTCACCATCTTCAGCATCTCCATGCCATCTGAATTCACCATCTTCACCATCTTCACCGTTTTTACTATCTTCACAATGATTCTGAGATAAGAAACAAGGAAGATTTAGGGTTTCCAATGCTTGGTGAAAAGGGAGAAAGGGCACATGATCAAGGCGCGAGAAAAAGAAAAAGAAGAGAAGACTTCTTCAACTGCGTGGCATTGCTGACGTAGTTAACCCCGATGACAAAGCGGTGCCAAGTCAGATCATCGTTAACGTCATAGGCGACGGTGACCACATTGGAAGGAACTCATAAGTTTAGTGACTCGAATAGAATTTTTTTTACTTCAGTGACCACAATAGGAATTGGTGCATAGTTTAGTGACCATTTAGGTTATTTACCCTTCTTTTAATTCGAAGTGGTTTATCCATCTTTTCCAAAAAAAAAAAAAAAAATTAGCATGCTTAACAGTCTTCTTCATTAACCAGTGAGGAAGGTTTTTTCCTTGATGAAATAGAGAAAGTGAGAGAGATCTATTAACCTGAACAAGCATTTTCCCTCATCATTTCTTTTAATTGCCTGCGTAAGCTCAGAGAGTACACTCTGAATTTTTTTTTTTCTTGCCAAAATGAGCGGCTTAGATGCTAAAAAAAGAGTTCATCTCTCCTGATTCTGAAACCAGAGAATACACTGATTTTAACCTATCATTTTTTGCATGTAATGTTATTATATTTTTTTTATTGTAATTGGAGACACGTGTCAAGTTTTAATAAGCTGGAACCAGAGTATTCCTTGATTCTAGAACCAAGAAAGATAAGTTCCTAAAAAAAACAGGGGCGTGCACAAACTATAAATGCTAGAACCACACGCACACAACCACTACTCACACTCTCATAAATGTGCCCTCACTCAACATTAGAAATCTCATCCTTTGTGAAGAATTTTATTAAGACCTGATTACCAATTAACTACTTGGTCGCAGTGGCGGACCCAGGAATTTAGTTCAGCCCGGGCTTAAATAAAAGTTAATATTCTCATATTCGTCACCCTTTAATTTTTCGGCATTAGCTCAACCATGGTCTCTCCTTAGTTCAACCACGACCAGTGGCAGAACCAAAACTCATCGGTAAGGGGGTGTTAAGTCAATTACTGTCATTGTGATGGATGTTATGAACAGTTTCTCGAATTTTATTAAAACTTAAAATTTTAGTAATTTTTAAATAAGAAAAAAATTTTTCATTCTTGAATTTTTTTACATTTGTCATGCCACATTATCAATTTATTTTTTTCTTAATTATTAAAAAAAATTATAAAGTTTAGAACATTGTTTTTTTTATAATTTTTAAAATTTTCACAATTTTTTTGAAAAAAAAACTTGTTTTAATTACTAAAATTATTAAAAACTTAATATTGTAACCTCTAGGATTTGAACCAGGGTGGGCTCACATCATTCAACTCTCACAAACCACTCAAGCCCATTACTTGTTAGCTAGATACAAATAAAATATTATTAAACATTAATATTTGTATAAAAAAATTTATTGGACACGGTTCTTCTAAGGTTTTCCTGTCGGTCAGCCCGGGCTTCAGCCCTGGCTGCCACCCATGTGGGTCCGCCCCTGCTTGGTCGTTGGTCACTCTGAAAATATTTTGACCTATGAAATTGTAATCATAACCTTCAATTCTGCATCAAGGCTGGCACTAAAGAGTCTGTGGCAGCAACCTGCAATGTAGATTTTATAGTCAGCATTTGCAGTTAGACATTAAAATTGATCAACAGGGATGAATAATAATGAAAATCTTTTTTTTTTTTAAAGTGTTAACAGAAACCAGAGTGGAAAAATACAAACGGTGACACAAATCACATGACTGCTAAATGGTCTCAATCTAACAAACTGTTATCAAAACTTCCAAAGATGATGGGCTCTTTTTTCTGACAACCTATTAAGTGAATGCAATACACTTGGAGATTACAAGTGATAGATGATAGCTCATTTACAATGGTTTATTTGAATTGGATGAAAGAGAAGAGTTCATGGTGCAAGTCTTCCATTCTCCTGAAACTAATGATATATGCTTTTCGCCCGAATTATGAGATACTATACTTTTATTGGTTCATATTTTTCACCAATCGTCCCGCCTTTCTCCTTCTGGAGCTGAATGTACCGAAGAGTGCTGGCAAAGAAAGCATCTGCTGCTGGGTCTGTTGTTGCATTTTCACTTTGCATTTCAGTTGTGATCAATTCGATCAGACCTTGGATGGCAGCGGTTGTGATCTGGGGGTTCCCTTTCTCGAAGAAATATAGATACCTGAGAACGTGTCGGTGAACAGTCAGCGTCATTAATAAGGGCTTCATGATTAAAAAAAAATACAGCAGGAATATGTTTTTAGGAAATTTACTTGTTAAGGATTTCGACAAACAATGTGACCGGTCCGCTGCTGCCACGTGTTACGTTAGCCATCTGTTGAGCAGCATTTGCAATCCGCAAAGCCCGTTTCAGGCAGAGGAGGACCCTGAAAGTAAAAATAAAAGAGTAAGAAAAAGAAACAAGGAGGTTGCTAACCAATTGGAAGTTGAAACCATAAATTCAAGACTTGAAAGACATTATCCAATCAGGAAATGAGATATTGTGTCTCCTATTCTGCAAATGAAGTTACCTACAAAGAATTATAAATCACAGCACACAAGGAATTTCTTTAGTTGGCATGTGCACCAAAGATTAAAGATACAGCACCATGATAATATTCTAGAGAGTGAAAGCTAGTGTACACACAGGACCATTCAGAGACTACATAGGATGTTAAGGATAGGGCACTTTAGCATCAAAACATATTGGCTTCTCAAAACAGATTGATCAGTGATATGTATGGACATAAATGAAAAATGAGAATTAAATAAAGGGTCTTTGTGCATTCTTATGCATGCTCAAGGTAAGAAGAATAAGGACATCATGTCACACCTTTCCCCATCTTTGATGCCATCCTGATCTTCAACCCAGAAAAGGTGAGAACAAGCATAAACTGCTCTGCACTGGTCAGGCTTCTTTAGTAATTTTGCGGAGTACTGTAAAGAAAAAATTGCCACATGAAGATTTAGTAAGTGTCCAACTATGCTGAAATAAAGCACAGTGCAAAGGAACAGACCCCAGTGGCTTTATGTGTTAGTGTATCTCGATTCTCAACACCAAAAATATTCATCCTCTGGAGAGTACCAATGATTAAGTGGATTGCAGTCACCTGTGCTTTCGAATCCTGCATACGAGATGGCCAATGCTGATCATGAGGTGGAAACAGAAATTGATGCAGAATAAATCAAACTACTTATCAAATATATATCCTTGTTCTTTGTGACCCAGAAATCCATATATGATGATAAAATGAAATTCTCAAGCCAGAGTTACTCACTGCTACTTCTTCTTCATATAGTATAAATGCTTGAGTGAAAAATTCATATGCAACTGGTTCAAGATCACAATCATTAGCAGCCTGATGCAAGGAAAATTATGAGCCGAAATATTTCACCATCAATGAAGAATGCAAGTAGTTGTTCAAATATATGCTATATACCTCTGCACATTGCAAGTAGAGTCTCAGGGCCAATTCTGGTGAAGGAACAGATGATAACGCCTCAATAATCTGCATGAAGACAAAAATAGGACTTCAAAAAGGAGACAATTCATGTTAACCTACCACAACATGTTTCAAGTAAAACAAATCTGGTAACATTAAGATTCACAAGATGGAAGATTTAGGATAACCTAGATAACATGTTAATGCCATCAACATGACCTAAAGCTGGTTGATTTCCAAAGCCTAATAGCTTTTTGAAGCTAAAAAGATTTGTCAGTTCACAAAATTAAAAACCTGATGTAATATCTGAAAGATCTTTTTTGGTGTTGCAGGCTCCTCTTCACTAGCCACATCTCCATCCTGACCTTGCAAGCGCCGGACCAACTGCAGACAATATATTAGATATCACTGAACAAACTTAGTACTTAATATTTACACCCCAAAACATATATCATGCCTAGCATGCCTTTTTATTAGTATGACAATACAGAAAAATGGAACTCTTTAAGATTGGGGCGAATATCAACAATTAAGATTGATTTTATTTATAGCAATGAATAAGGTCTATCAGTGCTTATGCATCATTGTTTGGGTTAATACGATGAGAATCATCTGTCAAGCTTGCATGAAAATGGAAGTAGAAGTTCAATCTTCTTGTACCAAATTTTGAGATGAATTCCTACATAGTTGCCTATCCAATGCCTATGATAGCAATTAATAGTTTAGTATATGAAAACAAATCAGCAATAGAAAGAAAAAAATGGCATATCAAAGTCTAGCTGATACTAATCAGTTTAATATAACAGCCCTACCAAAACAAAAAATTTCCATAGGAAGTAGTGAATGGCTAGCAAAATAAAAACACATAGATATGTAAGAATATGCAACTTTATTTAACATCAAAGTAGTAGATTTGAAAGTCAAACCTTGAGAGCAGAAAATGCAAGAGATGGTACAGTGAATGGAAGCCGTTTTGGACCCCCAAGAAGAATATGTTTCCTCACGGTACATATAATCTGAAATAAATAGATAGTCAGTCAGGCATGTAGATGATTATTGATTCAATGCGGCTACCAGTCAAAATATATATAAGAGAACAGGGTGTCTGCATCAAAGATTTATCAATGGATGTTACCTGTAGCATCTCTTCAGGATCATCATTATACAACATATGAATTAGACGAGCTACAGAATTTTGCTCTTCTTTGAAATCCTCTTCATCAAGCTATAAGCAAATAAAAATTAGGTGATATATGAAGAAAAACTAAAAAGGTGCCAAACATTTTAGCAACCAAGAGAAGGAGATACCCTAAAGAGCAAAACTAACAAATCTGGTCATACCTCATCTTCTGCCGACCCATCCACATCCTTTATAAGCCCTTTTATCAACTCAAATAGAGCTTCCACCTAAAGGAAAGAAAGGCCCAAATCACAATATTGAAAGCGTTTTAGAAAAAACAGAAGAGGATCGTTTGTATACCTTATCAGAAGTAGATATGCAAGTGGCATTTTTCATGATGCTCTGAATAATAACCACTGCCATGACTTTATTTGTGGCATTATCAAGATGATCCATTACTCGGGGGTAGTTAGAAAGATTTAATGCAGTGACAATATCATTATACTTCTCCAAGGGTGCACTTAAAAGGGCAACAATTTGTTTTGTCGCTCTACTATCCTCAAGCTTGGCTTTGCCCGAAAGTTTCCTAACACAAGCCCCCTGATGAATACAGATTGAAAAAGAATGTCATGATGAGATTTTAAGCCAATGCAAAATAAATCATAAGTCCTATAGAGACACAAATAATCTGTCACTAAGCTCATCCAAGCTTCTGAGGATTTCAGTAAGAAAGCATGATTTGCGAAGGCCTCGTACATTTCTAAAAGTTAATATTCCATTTTTTATATGGAATCCACAAGTGAGAGTACAAATTAGAAGAAAAAATAAATGAACTTACAAGCACTTGATCCACATAATCAAGCCTATCTGGATGGACGCGGAGAGTAAATGTGAGAAGGGACACATATAAAGTTATAGCTCCAACAACTGGCATATCAGCATTGGCTTCTATGACCTGAAAGGAAATCAAGAGCACAATGAGGTTGAAAATATGAGTGAGCAAAGGAAACAACCAAGCAAATTTCACGCCTTGTACAAAATAAAATAAATTAATACAAAGGTATAATTTAATCCAAGATAATATGGAACATTTTGTAAAAGCTAAAAAGTAAATGATTATCAAACAGCAGGCTAGAACAACATGAACACATTAAGGCTTCTCTGAACTTCTATGTGCTAGACAGGAAGATCTCAAACTAGAAGTGCATGTGTATGACCACTTATAAAATTTTACACTACAAAATGTTGCAAATTCAAATAATAAGAAGGATGACACAAACATTACCTTTCCTATGGCATTGCTCAATTTAGCAAATGCTTCAACTTGCAAAAATTCTGGCAACACCTGCAGCATTTCAGTATTATGAAGTTATTCAAACTCCCTATGAGCAAAGCACCACTTGATCTTCACATCATTCATCAAATTTAAAAAAAAAAAAAAGAAAAAAAGAATGACTCAAACAGTAAAACACTACACTTGGAAAAAATAAAGAAATAAAATGCAAAGAAAGTTGCATCTCTACTTCCAACGAATATATCCCTATCAAATCTGCCATTAAGAACTCACTTCTGGGCTTGAGGCAGCATAATTTGATAATCTGTCCATAAGCTGGGACAATACCGTCTTAATGTCAACAGTTGGCTGCATAAAAATATGAAGAAGATTCAAAGTTTAATGGAGCTCATCGAGTAATGTTTTTGAAATTAAAACAACAAATAAAGATTGAAGAAAGAAAATTGGGAGAGAGAGCAATACTTGACAAAATACAACAAAATTTAGCTTTAGCTGCACACTAAAGTCCCCTTGATAAATTGATGAGTTGACAATAAGATGCACTAGAATTCATGCAGTTTCAATCAATGAATAATATAAAAAGAGTGGTGCAATTCATTCATAATATCTAATCAATGAAATCAATGTATAGACTGAATGGACAGCAACATGGTTCCATTGGTATATTCAAAATTCAACTGTGTGAAAGATGGTGTAATGCTAAGAGATAACTAGCACAAGAGCATGCACATTTACAAAATATTGATCCTGAAGGAAGTCCATAGATTCCAAACTTCATAAATTATACCAAGACCGCAAGCCCAGAGTAGCATGCTATTTATGCTCAAATGTTGATTCTTTTTTAGGAAGGCAAAACTGCAGTTCAATGGACAAGTAATACCCTTATCTTTATATCTGCATTTCTTGCATATATGAGAGAATCATAAATTTTTATCAAGATTTGGCATCAATAAGACCTTGTGGAGATCATGTTCAAAAATACATGCATCTTAAGCACATTGCCTGCAATGAACATTATAAAAGCTTTACCAGAGATGGCTACTTGGCTGCACTAATGATACGCTAAAGCTAATTGCTTTTTCATCATAAAAAATATGGGTGAGTGTATTTAATACTAGGAATGAGCGAAAAACAGAATAACATAAGCAATAGGCAAACTAGAATGCATGACATATTTCCATACCTGAAGCTGAGGGCATGCCCCTAACAATGTTTCAAGAGTCTGCAAGTGGTATTCATCCGGAAAGACTTGAATTATACAATCCATCAAGTAATATTGAGCCAGCTCATCTTTACAATTGACAATCTACAAAACAAATTTGATATATGAACCCAAGATGCATTATTCTCAATTGTAAAATTGCAAAGCAAAGAAGATCCCAACCTGCTCCAATACCCTAGGAAGAACAATATCTTTGTACATATCAAGATCAACACCATCAATCTGGCTGAGAACATGAAGATTTTTTCCAACCTAAAAAGAATTAATACCACCAGAGGAATTCATAAACATGATGCCAATCAGAACATAAGATCTTTTGTTGGACAAGTGATCATCAGTTCTGAAATAGTGATATTACAAGATCTCGAAGTTCGCTCCTTTCTTTCTCACGTTTCTCCCTTTCCCGTGCAGGTCCCTGCAGACCAGAAAGCCAGATTCCAACTCTCAGCTCAGGTCACCTAACAGTATCAATAATTCACAATCACTATAATACCTGGATGACCAATCTACAATGATAACAATATGTTCTGCCTGAATGACATATTTTTGAGACTGATATGCAAATTTACCACCATGTATGATCATGATTTAGCATATAATCTATGGTCAATATTGCAACCAACCTGATGCTGCATTCGAACCCAGAGCTTATTCATTTCTGTGAAATTCTGAAGCACAAATTCAACAGCATCATTAACATTTTCAGCGTCCCTGAAGATATTAAAACAATAACCAGTCAATAACACAATCCTCTGGCTGCTAATGTTGAATTTTTGCACCTTGATTAAAATGAGATAAGACAAAACTGAAATAGTAAATTACAATTCTAAGAAAATGATAGTGTTTTAATTGAATAAATTTCATAACTATGGCAAAACTTTGTGAGACTACAATTAGTTTTTGTTATCATTCACATTAGACTGATAGGGTAAGTATCATCACCTCATCAGCATTAAATTGGTAGCTTCCGTATAAATATCACAACTAAAAAAAAAAAAACTTCAATACGACTGTAAGCATTTGGGTCATATTAAGTATGCCCCACTTAGCGTCTACAATCATGTAAAAGACATAATTGTGAGCTATATGTTGTATAAACAATTAGTTGTTATATCAAGCTTTCATACCCCTCATCCTGCAAACCAATTTCAAGCAACTGGTCCCGGCTGATTTGAGAGAGGTAGCTCCTTAAGAAAAGTCCGCGAACAGGATGTTGAATGCCCCGACACATTTCTACAAGGTCTTTCAGGACATCTTTCGAAGGGGCTTCTTTCGATTTTATATATACAGATCCCACTGTGCAAAGAAGGTACCTGCAATAAACGTTCCAAACCCCATTATCATACAAAGCAATCAAAGACCATGCTGATCCTCCATGAAACACTCAAACGACGAATCAATTGATAAGAGAAACAATTACTAATTGTGATGTTACTGTGGGAATAAACAACCTATCTTCAGAATGGAAGCAAGATCAGCGAACATAAATCAGAAATAGAAGAAGATCAAGTAATGAATTTGCTTACAGCCTGGGCAAGATGTTCCCAGCATGCTGTACAAGCTCATACAGATCAATCACGGAACAGCCCCGCTTAGTCTCCTCCTTGAAGAACATCTCCACCTTCCTCAGCTCGTCAAACGCCCGCATATCTAACAGCCAAAGCAAATTGAATTCAACAGCAAAAACCCTAAGAATCACCACAACAAGATCCAAGAAAAGCGCATACATAGCTCGTAATACTTGTGGGGAGAGAGCCGGGAGGTGCGGAGCTCGGAGAGCATCTGGGCGGAGAACTTGAGCGCATCCTTCAAATTGTTCGAATCCTACAAACGAGAAACTCAGGATCCATCATCACCATCGAAGAATTAGGGTTTTGGTTGGATACAAGGGAAAAAAGGAGGATGAGGAGAGATCGATGGGGGGCGAACCAGAGCACGATGCATGAAGAACGCGTTGTGCTGGATGCCGGCGATGCCTTCGGCCAGCCATTTCTCTTCGTCTTCGGCGCCGGCGTCGATCATCGTCCTCCGGTTGATCGCCGACGACGCGTCAATGGATCGAATGGGGCTTCGCACTCGCTGGATCGTGAACTCTCTGCGAGAGAGAGAGAGAGAACCTGGGACTTAATGGTAAATACCAAAATATTAGTATTTAGAGCAGTTAAATTGAAATTTTTAAAAACCCTTTAATAATAACAATTATTCAAATATTGAATATATATATATATATATATATTTTTTTATGGAATAATTCTCTATTTTAATAATATAATTTTATTTTTGTTATTTTATTTTTAAAAATCCTACATATTCTAAAAAAAAAAATACTACAATAAAAATGCAATTTTAAGACTTTGAATATTTTTTTAATATATATAAATTACAGTTTGGAAACTTTCACATTTGGTTTTGATTTGGGAGACGAGTGAAAAACAGACTCTAGTATTGAATTGTTGATCTTCGCTAAATTTTAAACGATTCATTTTTTATTTTATATATAATATTTTTTTAAAAAAATTCATAAATTACCAAAAGCTCGTAGGTATACTTGATTTCTTTGTGAAAATGAAGAATGAGACATTTATAATCATCGAATTCAACATTTGATGGATATAGTGGTGGTAACTGGGTGAGGACGCTCGAACTGGATGATCAATCTCTGACCTGCACACGTTCCTGACTTATCGAGGTTTCATTGAAATAAATCTTCATGAATTTGGTTTTTAGAAATTCTATTAAAGTATGTGATCAGAGAGATGATTTTTTTAATTTAATTATTATTTTTTTAAAAAAAGTTGGGAAACTCTTAACGGATATATGCGTGTAAATTTTTTGATATGGTACCAAGCTATGACCCTATGACCCGTTTTTATTTTGGGTCTAGACTTCAATTTACATCAAAATGATTATTCAATTTTAATTTTGCTTCAATGAGTGGTCATTCGAAAGATTTCGGTCTATTTTTTATGACCTGATGTCAAAAATTTTTGTTAATATTTGAGATGAAATTGTCAATTTGATGAACAGTGTAGCATATATATGTTGATAAAGAATTTTCACTGGACCTCTCGGGTAACTAGTTCGTACAACAAAATTAAAATTAGATAATCATTTTGATTTAAATTGAAATTCCAGCCCTCTAATGGAAAAGAACCATAATTTGGCACCTGCAAAAATTAACCCTGCTGATTGTGGGACCTTAAAAATAGACCCCATAATTGAAATTGATTTGATTTTAGAAATTCATTTTTAGTTTTTTCAATTGAAGAAATTATTAATCTTGAATCCTAGCAACAAGGGATAAGATTTAAAAACATTAATTAAAATTTATTATTTTCAATTGATGCAATTAAAATTTCATCTGCTAGTGACAAATTGAAGGAGGCAAATTACATTATTCAATTAATATGTTTTTCTCTTTATTTAATTCCAATTTTTTATTTTTTATCAATTTCATGTCCAAAAAAATATACATGTAAAAAACAGAGGATTTAGGGATGAATAAATAAATCAATAAATAAATAAACAGAAACCTGTGGACTTAATACAACCCATGTTAATGCTTTAATAAACACTTAAAACAAAAGATAAAAATAATCCCTCCGTTTCTTTTTATCTGTCGTGAATAACCGAATTTCATATACCAAGAAAATTGATTATTTCACATAATTTAATAAAAACTTACTTATCTTTCCAAAATTACCCCTAATTTATATCTTCACATTTCTCCCATATTAAATTTCAAAAAAATTGAATAGAGTGTTAGGATAATTTTGAAAAAAAAATAATAAATGCTTTTTAATGTTTAAAAATAATCAATAAAAAAAACATGAGTTTATGATAGATAAAAAGAAACGAAGGAAATACATTTCAAGATGTCATTAATATCAATTTATAGGCAGTAAGTAGAGAAAACAAATTACTGTTTTTTTAATATAAAGATATTCAACCTATTATCAGCTAAATTCCCCAAAACTTTCATGTACTAGGTTTTATATTCTCCTTTTTTTTTAATATATATTTATAATGCTTACTCATCAGTGCTTAAATTTAAATAAGTCAGGTAGGATTGAAACTTATTGCACATTTATAACAATCCTATCAATAAGTCAATAATAAACTAACATTTGAAAGGTAGATAAAGAAGTTCATCTTAAAATATAAATAAATAAATAGTGAAAAGGAAACCAACCATTAGTAATGGCACCAACAGCTGGAGTGCTACATATAATATGTTCTCTTTTGAACAAGTCTAAATATTATCCAAACCTGCAAAAGTTTCATTATATAAAGAATAGGTAAACAAATGAGTTCATTGACATTTGAAAAACAAAACAGAAGACAAGGTCAGCAGACCAAAAAATATAACATCAAAAACAATGAAAACTATACATGATAATTGATACAAGATGCACAACACTTGTGATGATCAAAATAAATGTGTATATAAATATGTGCGGAAAAAAACTAATACTTCCTTTTCAGACCAAATTTCGGCGAAGAAGCTGAGTATCATAAGCTTTTGGTAATCATCTATAGTGAGCTATTACCCTTCATGAGGTTGATGCTTAGACTTTTATATCTCTCTCGAGAATATTGCCGTGAGGCTTTCCTCCAATCGGTGCCCGACTTCATCATGATGACGAAGTCTTCATAGCTGATGCAGCCATCCTGAACATACATTTGAAATAGGAATTAGAAATGTTGAAGAGCAAGAGGATTTCATTCAAGCAAACTGCGAAAGTTTGAATGGATGAATACGGACCTTGTCTGCGTCTACTTCTTGTATAATGTCATTCAGTACTTGAGTGTCCACATGACCAGAATCATCGGATAAGGCATCCTTTAACTCATCAATTTCAATATAGCCGCTCCCGTTTTTATCGAAGAACAGAAAAGCTCTACGGAGATGTTCATCATTTTCAATTTGTTGCAAGTGAACTGTAATTGCAACAAACTCTCCGTAATCCAGGACAGCCATTTCCATCAATGTCAGCCTGAAGTTATAGCATCTAGATTCCATGAGCTTTCACAAATTACATTTATTTAGCATAATGTGTAAATTAAACGGATGTTTTGTAGTCATAGCTATATGCCTTGACAAAATAATTTTATAGCAATAACAGGACACTTACAGCTTCCATCAACATTTTCATCTCTATTTCGGTCAGCTTGGAACCAACCTTCTGAAGGCCAGCTTTCAATTCTTCAAATGTCACCATCCCATCGTTGTTGGTATCCATCAGTCTAAACATATCTCGTATTACTTCTACTTCTTCAATTGACAAATGCTCAGCAATCACCTGAACATTCAACACAAACTTGGTCAAATGTTCGATGGAGGGCAGAAGCAAAGAAAGATTTCAAAGAAACTAACCCGTAGTGCTTTCTTTTTTAGTCTATTCATCATAGAAAACTGTTTGAGCCTTGCCCTCACAATATCTCCAAGTGAAACATTTGGAGCTTTCTTTGCATGTTCTATCCAAGGATGTTCTACCAAAGATGGAAGGAAAAGAAATTACACTCACCAAATAAAACCATCATCAACATCAACAAAAACAAAATAAACAAAAGAACATCAAGATATTAAATGGTGGACCTGCCAGAAAATAAATCTCAGCAATAACCTTGCATTCCGCTCAATGTATTCTCTAAATATCTATGCACAAGTAACTTCTTGTCATTTTTAGTTAGTACAAAAAAACACGCAATTTTTTTGTCTCCCAGCAATCAACAGTAAAATTCTTCAAAAAATACCAATTTTTTGGCATGCTAAGATGAAGCTGACAGTAAAAATCAATAAAGGTAAACTGAACTCAAATGAACCTCCAATGACAACAACAAACAAAAAGAAAATAAACAGATGAATACAAATTGCTAAATGGTGAAAATCCAAGAAGCAAATAAACTCAATGGCAATAAACACGGAGTCTGTTTCATGCATTCCCTGATTCTCTACATGAGAGTAACTTCTGTCATTCTTATTTACTAAGCAAAAAACAAACATCTTACTTCTTTCAGCATGCAAGAGTAGAATCTCTTCACAATTTACCACGAAGATCAAACTAAAATCAACAAAACTAAACTAAATGCAACACTCAAACACAAGACATACCAAGACAGGAAATACCAAAAGCTCAATCTAAGAAAGCAAGAAGACCACTCACCGAGCACCTGCTTGGCAGTCAACCGGCGCTTTGGATCAGGCTCCAGCATCAACCTGACCAGATTCTTGGCACTCTTAGACACATGCGGCCATGGATCCTGCTCAAAATCAATGACCCCTCGCACTATGGCTCTCGCCACTCCTTGCTCCGTCTCTGCCCAATCATCAATCACAATCAAAACACTCAAGACAATATCACAAACACCTTAAGTACAAACCCATGAAGAAGTCTCACCAGCCCAAAATGGGGGCACTCCACTGAGCAATATATACAGTATAACCCCAGCACTCCAAACATCAGCCTCCGGCCCATAATTCCTCTTCAACACCTCCGGCGCCATATAATACGGGCTGCCGACGATCTCCGAGAACCGCTCACCGGGCCGGAAGAAAACGGAGAGGCCAAAATCAATAACTTTGAGAGGAGAACTCTCCTTCCGATTAGCATACAAGAAGTTCTCCGGCTTGAGATCACGATGCATGACATGGTTCTCATGGCAAGTGTGGATGACCTCGGCGACGGTGCGGATGACGGCGGCGGCGGCGGACTCGGAGTACTGGCCACGGGCGAGGAGGCGATCAAAGAGCTCACCACCCTCGCAGAGGTCCATGACAAGGTGGACGGCGTCGGCGTCCTCGAAGGCAGCGCGGAGGCGGACGATGTTGGGGTGGTCGGGGAGGGAGGACAAGATGGCGACCTCACGACGGACGTCCTCGACGTCGATGGAGGTTCGGAGCTTGAGCTTGGAGATGGATTTGCAGGCAAGGAGGTCGCGGGAGGAGAGGTCGGAGCAGAGGTAGGTGATGCCGAACTCGCCGCGGCCGAGCTCGCGGCCGAGGGAGTAGTGGTCGAGGATGCGCAAGCGAGGGTGGAGGTGTTTGAGGACTTGGATCGGGTGTGGGGAGTTTATCGGATCCTCGGAAAACGGGTTCGGGTGAGGATGTTTGTGCCTCCGACTCCGATTACGGTGTTTGCGGGTTGGCGGATTCGGGTTTGGTTCTGGATTCGGATTCGGGTCGTCGGAGACGAGACGGAGGCAGCGGAAGTGGTTTCCCATGGGTTGGGATTGACGTGGGAATGGGTCGTCGGAGAGAAGGAAGATGGTTTGGTTTCATGGGAGGTTTTTTTAGAGGTTTAGTTTATGTAGTTTTATATTATTATTATTATTATTATTATTATTGAATTGGTTGGGAGGCAGTTGTCGAGTTTGGGGAGGGAGGGAAACGGGGATGATGTTTGTTTGCAGAAAACTCCCTGAAAGTGTTATATTTATGCTAACCTCCCTAATTGCTTCTGTTAATTTTTTTTCTTTTTTTTTTTTAGGAAAATATTTTTCTTATCTAATACTACGAAAAGGCCATTTTTCATATTTGTCCTGTTTACGGCTTTTGCAGCGAAGCGAAGGTTTTTTTAAAATTATTTTGAAATTACAAAACAAAATTCAGAGAGTCATTGATAAATACAGGAGATTATTGGCTGGTCTACGCATATATTTAAATAAATTTGATGTTTTTTATAAGACTCGAATAATGATCTCAATCATATGTAACATCACATCACAAAACACGGAGTATATTTCCTTGGAACAAACAAAAAAACCAAGAAACAGCTTCACATCTGATTCCATAAGACGACAACATCCTAATAAGCCAA
The DNA here is from genome assembly GCF_009730915.1 of Dioscorea cayenensis subsp. rotundata. Taxonomy (NCBI): domain Eukaryota; kingdom Viridiplantae; phylum Streptophyta; class Magnoliopsida; order Dioscoreales; family Dioscoreaceae; genus Dioscorea; species Dioscorea cayenensis. The sequence continues at coordinate 3,316,099 of NC_052485.1, read as the reverse complement.
AGAAACGAAAGAAAATGAGAAACAAGATAAAAACATATTAAAAAAAAAAGAAGAAAGGTCAACACCTAAATGGATACTAAAATGAGAAGGAAAAGCAATATAACATCCGGGTTTTCTACAAACCACTTTCCCAGGCACCCCCCCATGATCCATCTACAGTTCCTCGCCCAAAAATAGTACACAGTTAGAAAAATACACAAGGGTGTCATTAAAAGAAAAAAAATTTAAACAGGGTGCCATGAAAAGGAAACTGACTGAGTCCTCATGTAGATAAGAGTTGTAAGCTCAATTTGAGAGCCTTAAGGCAACTAACTCACAGCATTCAACTCAACATTTCTGGGGGAATGGCCAAGGTGATTTGCAGCTCCGTACGTGGCTGTACCGCCAGACCTGCCGCCACCCCTCCCCCTCGGGTTTGGATAGTTTCTGGCTTGATAGCCGTAGCCAGAGTCGTAATGGTTCCGCCCGTTGGGGTAGCCGCCACCCCCTCGGCCTCCCCGGCCACCACCACCACGAGGGTTTGCATAACCCCTCCGACCACTAACACGACCACCGCCTCGTTGATTTGGGTATGGTCTCCGGGCTGTGTACTGTTGTTGATCCTTGATCTCATCCGTCATTTGATACTGTTGCTCCTCAGTATCTGGCTCGAGTTTTTGCTGATCCTGCTCGTTTGTGATATCTTCTTCTGGAGTATCTACCTCGTCCTGTAAATCCATAGAAATAAATTGATAGAAACTAAAGTAATAGCCAGAAAGGAGAAGGAAACAGCCGGAAGTAGTTCTTTAATGCTGGTAATTAAATACCAAAATCAGATGGTCCTCAACATGAGTAGGTAGATCAGGGTTGGATTGACTCCCTCCATGATTTTCATGCTCATCTTCCTGCAAAAGCATCCCAACATAATCACTACAACCACCAATAAAAACAATTAGACAACAAAACAAAAGATAGCTAAGAAATATCAAGTCAATTGCTAACAAACACAACCATTATTTGATGCAGGTCGAATTTAACTTGGGAAAAATCATGTCCCTAGAGCTAATACAAACAATTAGAAACTGGTCCCACATCATCCCAGTAAACTAATTAAATCAGGCAGAATGTGCTCATCAATTCACATATAAGTAAACGTTTCATAGCAAAGATGAAGTTAAAGAAACACATTGTAAGGGACAGTAATTTAAGAATGATGGAATTAAATTTGAGCATACCTTTCCACAAAACAAAAATGAGCATACACTCATGAGTATGAAGAAGGCAATAGGCTTTTTATTCAATGAGGGGAATTTTAGACACAGATTAGAAACAGTAATTCCAAACAGAAAAGAATGTGTCTGATGAACAGTTAATCCACGAATTGCGTTTCCAGAGATTTCACATTATCTGACAAGAACAATCAGCAAAGAATTATGCTGTGAATGTATCTGTGCTTCTCTAGGCAGTACCATAAAAAAATTAGTTGTTCATTCCATAGATACCCATTGTTGATTTTTTTTTTCCTTTACTGTGAGCCAAAATATTTGAAACCAAACAATATAAGCCCGAGAATGCAATAGCATCACATCAACAAAATACAAATATAAAATAAGTATAACACTTATTAGGATGTGAATGGAACGTATGAAATTCGAAATTCAAAGCCAATTTAATCTGTGGCTGCGTCACAGGAGAATATAAATTCTAACAGAAAGGAGTATAACACTTCTTCTTAGTATGTAAATGCATATGTTAGGGGAGTATAGTCCCTGACAATTAATGTCAATATAGATATCAAAATTTATGAATATGAGAAACAAAAAACTATATATATTTTGCAGATGCTTATCTCAAATTCATAAGCAAACATTCAAAGCAGCCCATATTGATAAAAATGCCTCAAGATAAGATGATATCGACATGAGGCTGATCAAGTCATTAGCTTTGAAAAAATTCTTTGAACCTAGGCAGGTTCCATCAGAAAGTGGGAATTTACTGCAGATAAAATCATTTAGATTTGCTCAAAGAAAAAAAGAACCATGAGGCTACAGTTGAAATAAAGGCTTCTACTTAACATCTTAAATTGCACCAAAATTATAATTTGCAAAACGACATAAATATACAATCCAAGAAAATAGACACTTGATTAGGCTCATAAAGGCGCACATCAAATATCTTAATGATTGACAATCATCAACAAATAGAGCAGTGGTCAAAAAAGCAGTTCAAAACTTATGGTTAAAGTTATTACGGATCATGGAGGAAAACCCAAATCTAAAAGTTCAGCATATATCAAATATATATGGAGATTTTAAGCATACAGCTGCAGATGAACATGTTAATCAGAAGAACCCAATGCATACACATGACAAGGATGAACAAAGGAATAAAGTAATTTATTACTGCTCATACACAGCAAGGAGCAAAGACTATTCATGAAAAACAACCGACAAAAGCTTAAGGCCCTCACATGACAAGGATGAATAAAGAAAAGTGATTGCTTTCAGCTCACATACAGCATGCATTATAGCAAGCAGAGCCACTAGTATAATATTTTAACACGAAAGAGAACTACAGAAAGTCCAAATTCAAATGAAAATCAAGCTATGCAAATGTTGGAGGAGATTATATACTTCAAGGATTTAACAAGCAATCCATAACCGAAAACTTCATTCTAAAGAAAACATGACTGAAGCCACTTCAACGAAAAAAAAAAAAAAAGGGATTTGCCAACCGTAGCTGGTGCCTCACACATAAATCCAACATGAACACAATGGGAATCATCATAAAGCTGCATTTGTATACTCTACTCAAGTCAAGTGTCATTGCATTCATTCTACCTTTTATCCAAATCCATGACAAGTTACAGTCTTTACATCAATATTCATTTGGACAGCAGAGGATGTTAAAATTCAACATGATCAAAAAAGGTTTAGGCTGAAAATCAAAATCAAATTCAAATTCCAAAGAGACATGTAAAGGACTCCTTGTTGGTTAAAAGAAACATCAAAGAAATGGATAAAAGATTGTTTTAAGTAAGAAATTCGATTAATATGGATAAGTCTTGAGTACAATATTGTCATAAAATCTAGCGAATACATGCCACATTCTGTGCAGAAGAAAAGGGGGGATGTCAACTAGGACTAAACCAAGATTACACATCCATCCCAGAGTTAGTGCAAGGTGTTGGCATCTTGAATGGTATCTTCTTGCAAGCCCCGTGCACCTTTCAATTACCAAATAAGTAAACCAAAAAGCACGAGCAGATGATGGCAAGATGGTGTTTTTGGCATAAAACAATAGATTTGCATGTAAAACTGGAGGATTTACACTAGTTGGATATTGAAAAACCATTAAAAAAAAAGAAGATGATGAAGGAGAGAAAGAAGAAGAAAAGATGGCTAAAACATCAGCAAGAGGGGAAAAAAAGAGCACAGCCTATGAGGGAAAAACAGTCATTAAGCCTTTTGTTATTAAATAACGCGCAAGAGGTAAGATAGATGTATATAGATGACCGTGATACAAATTGATAGGAAAGCAAACTTGTACAAATCATAAAATTTCTTCTTTTAGCTCAAAAAACTTTAGTGAGCATCTAGATAAAATTAAAGAGATATTTATTACTTATTTTTGAAGTAGTAACAGACCCTAAAGTAAACAGTGGTAAATTGCACAAGCCAAAATCCAAGCTCTACGATATAACAAACAATTTTACCGGTCGAATTACCAAAGTAGGATCTCTGTGAGTATCTGGTATCCGTCTTTTCTTAAATATCAACAATTTTCTATTCACGCGTTGCAAATTTAAGTTAAATGGAATTAAATCTCATGAGAACTTGAGGTTAAAGATTTTACTTCCTGCGTACCATCCATCTTAAAAGAATTATTAAAACTATAACCCAAAAAAAACCCCTACACGCAAATGTTTCGATTGCACAAACATGAAGGTCCGATGATAACATTTCGAATGAAGATTCCTCAGTGGAAGAGTCTTCATAAAAACAATGAAAAGCATTGTTGTTTAAAAGCATGAAACTATCGGGCCTTTTCTTTTCCTTTTTTTTTTTGCTTGTTGCTCCAAGAATCTAGCTTTAAATTCAAATAAAAAGGGCTCTTCAAAAGAGTAAATCCACTTTCTGTGTCAAAGTCGAATGCACCTGGAGACAGCCAAAAATAGGACACTTTGGCCACCTCCTGAACCAATTTCAGATGTCCATTTGCTGAGATTGAGGCCCATTAGAATCAAAGAGACAAATACTCTCATTCAACCAAGTGACATTCCTAACAGATAGGAGATAGCCAAGCTAAGGATATTACTGCTCGTGTTGCTTAAAGATCAATACAAATAAACATCCACAAAAATGGAGGTGCTATACTTTGAGATAGACATAAATATCCATATAAAAAAACAGGCATAAAGCTAACTTGATACAAGCAAGACAACAAAAGCACCAACAACCAAGGTCGAAGTAGTTCACAACATCATAAGTAATATTCAAACCAGATAAACACCTAAAGAATTCAAGAAAGAATGCACAGACAATGAAGACACCAAAGTAGGCATACTGTCATCAACAGAAAAGAGTTCACGAAAGTAACAAATACTGAGAAGAAATAAGAAGAGCTATAAATAGAAGCAAAGATTACAATGAACCAGAACTCACCTTATGCTGATCACCTACCGGGGCGCCTTCAACCTGTTCATCCGGAGATGGCACCACGCTAGTCTCAGAAACCTGAACCTGGCAAGAAGATGTGTACTTCTCCACCGCCGCGGCGACATCCACGGGCGCTTTCATCTCCGGCGTCGTTGTGTAGTAATCTGACGCCATTATTTTGTTCAGCTTCTCCCTAAGCACAGTATCTGTCCATCGAAGTCCAAAATTAAAACCCTAAAAAAAGGGAAAACCCTAGAATCACAAAAAAGGGAAAAAAAAAAACCATACAAGTGTCGTAGGATCCAGGATGGATAGCCTCATCAGAGCTCTGCAACCAGAGCCGCGCGTGCCGGACGCATCCACGTAGCGCATCGCGGTGAGAAACCCCAGAAGAAGCAGGCCGCGATGTGAGCAGAGCCCCGAGAGCCGAGATGGCATCGAGGTCACGCTCCCCGAGCAGATCCGTACTGGCATCATCAGTGACATAGTCATAGGTGAGGCAGCAGCCGCGCTCATGGGTGCGAGTAAGCATCGTGGCGGCGAACTCCGACTGCGGCTTCACATCGAAGAGCGAAGCGAAGTAGAGCAGCTTGACAAGATCTTCAACAGCGGATTCGTCTTCATCGTCGTCTTTGGGAGGGGGAGGGGGCGGAGTGGAGAAGCGGGAGATCTCCTCCTGGAGGGCAACGGAGAGGGGTTGGCGAAGGCGTTCGTACTCATCGATGAGAGCAGCGACGGCGGGCTTAGAGCGAACGACTTCCTCCTGCTCCTTGTTGAGGGGTTTGCCCTGGGCTTGGGCTTCCTCCATCTGGACGATGCGGTTGTACTTCTTGCGGAGATTGCGGAGGCGCTTGCTGAGAAGGCTGAGGACGGGGCCGTCGGTGCACGAGCCCTCTGCGCACGCGGCCGATGACGCCGAAGCCATTGGAAGCGGAGCCTTGGAGCTTGCCCTCGCGCCGCCGAGGACGAAGTGGAATAGGGGTGCGGGGTGAGAGAGAGAGAGAGAGAGAGAGTGTGAGTGAGAGAGAAAAAGAGAGAAAGAGGACAGTTTTAACCGTGCATACAAAGAGAGGATTGGAGAACAGTGGGGTCTCTTTGGTCTTTTTGCTATGAGGTGCTGACTGATAGGATTACTTCAAGATTCGTGTTCCGCTACAGATGATCTGGCCCATCATATATTTGTTTCTATTTTTTAATTATAGATAAATTATTGAATAAGTCCGTTTATTTTGAATGAGGCACGGTTTATCCACTTAATTTATTAATGAGTCATGCTATTTTATTTTCTATAAGTGGATAATATTATTGTATTACTATATATACACGGTAGAATATTATTTAAATACTATAATTCAGTTTGGTTTTTTAAATATCTTTTTAACTTTAATCACCTATGTAATATTTAGTTAAATTAATAAATTTTTAAATAATTATTAAAGACACCGTAATCGGTGCACCACCGTATTTAACACTCTTTTGTGGAATGATGCTCGAATAATGATATTTTTACCGAATAGTTTCCCGAATAGGTTTCCTGAATGACGTAGATGTTAAGTTGACATCCATGTCAGCATCCACGTTATTCTTTCTTTATATATATATATATTTTAAGAAAAATTTAATTTCTCTTTATTATCTAAATCCTAAATTTAAACAAAACCCCTCCCGAAACTCTAAACTGGAAATGACAAACCCCTGCACGGGTTTGTGATTTTTTGTTTAGGGTTTAGGGCATAAGATTTAGGGTTTAGGATTTAGGGCTTAGGGTTTAAATTTTGTAGTATTTGAGTTTATGATTTTAGATTTAGTTTTATAATTTTTTTTTTTTAATTTGAAGTATTTAAGAATTTTTAAAGTTCAAATTTAAACTTTATATTAAAATAATGATGACGATGGATGATAAGTTGGACATCAGCATTCGAAACTATTCGTAGTTTTATTCGAAAAAATAACATAACTCATATTTTTTATAAAACTTCAAAAAAATAAACATATAAGATAAAGTATTTTAAAAAATTATAGATCTCACAAATTATGTGATATTCTTTGCATTGGACTAATTTAGAAATCGCCTTTACAGCCGAAAGAGTTTGTTACAGTACACCAAATTACTATAATCAATCTCATATATCACATGAATTTGACCTTTTTGACCACAAAAATTTCAAATAGATTCTTTATATATATGATATATATATATATATATAGAGTGAGTATTCAATGCACGTTCTCATATATCAACTCTAAGTAAGGTATATATATCAACTCTAAGCAAGTTAATTTTTAACATGTAGATCAAAAATCAATGATATGGATAGTTTAAATGCATAATTTTACTATATTTATAAATAATAGTATAATAAAAAAAATGTGATGCACCATATTTTAATCTGAATCGTAGATCATAATCACTATTGGGTTTAATATGAATCGTAGATCATAATCACAATAGTGACTGAATTAATTTTAGCTGTATAAACAACAAAAACTTAAATTAAACCCAACAGGTACCAGAACCAGAACAATCAACTGGAGGAGATACCATGCTCATCCACTATTTATGATACTGTTCATGCATCTGGTTCTTTCGGTCTCTCTCCTCTCATTCCTATATATATATAATATGTCTTCACTGATCCATCAAATTAGAGGCTCTAATGAAACTAATTTGAAACTAAGTGCTAGACAGTAACACTCTATACAATAAAAGAACTCTCCGAACATATGTTTTTTTAATACACTAGACTAACTTTCATTGGTAAGTGACCTTTTTTTAAAGTTTTAGCTATTCCACTTGGATCAAATTTTTTCCTAATCCAAAAAGCAAAATGGAAGATTTTGGAAGTGACTAATTCCTAACTTCGTCTCTTCCTCAACGAACCAAACTAGACAAACAAGCATAAGTGTCATGTCAACTCTCACTCATCTCTCCCCAAAAAAAAACCTAAACTTCCATTGCTAAGTAAACTTTTTTATAAAAAATAATATTCCACAAGAAGCCATAAAACATGACAAAACATTTTTATTTTATTCCTATCAAATTTGTAGCTAGTTCTTTCCGACAGTCACCATTAGAGGAACATCAAGAAAACTGAATTACAGTATCATCAAGCTCCAAAAAAAGCAATTCAATTGTCATGCTCCAAAAGAAGTTCATGCAAAGAAATTGATAGCTGCCACTCTGAGACATCACATGGATATAGATTGGAATCACAACCACCATTAGATAACCATGAAGAAAACAGCATTACAATATCAGCAAGCTCCAAATAATAAAGCCATTCATTCAATCATCATGTTCCTATGGATGTTGTTATAAGACCAATAGCTTAACAAATTATCAATATCACAAGAAACACAGATTGAATGATGCAATTGCAGTCATTTTCTAATGATGATAATGAGATTGAACCCTCTAAAATTCTCAACCAAGCTAAAATTGTTGATGATGCTTTGCTCTAGAGATCGGTACAGGTTTTGGCTTCGGTGTCATACCCGCGTTCGAGGAGAAGTTATCCTTTGCAGTATATAAAGCTTTAAGCATATCATGAGAAGCAATTGGGTGTCAGACTCAGAAAGGGAATCAAAGATTTCTGATCACAAACCAATCGTTCAAGAAAACTCAGTTCCTGCTATATCACGCATGAACTATATAAATAATATTACTTTTCTTATGATGCTGATCAAACATAACCATTCAGAGTAATCTCATCCATTTCAAAAAGACAGAAATCATACAGACAAGGATTTTGAGTCAGCCATATCGTCCTGACGATGATAACTCATCATCAGCCAATCCGCCAGCCAAGTAGGCAACCTCAATTTCAAACCTCAAGGTCGTCAACATAAATTCCCATTATTTCATGCATTGAACCATATAAGTTATACACCTTTCCTTATATGATGTTGATAATACATGTCCATTCAATTGCTCAAAGTAATCTCATCCATTACAACAAAGACAATTCTTCTTTTTTTCAAGGAATGTAAACAACTCACTTTCTATTCTTTTCTTTTGGCACCTGTATACCTAGTGTGCTCAACCTCTCAGAAGACAGTATTCATTCAAAAAAAGCTTTTGAGACAATGGTATTAAACTCAAGGAGAAGATCAAAGATCGCTGATCATAAGCTAATCCTTCAAGCATCTTCATCCCCAGACCTAAACTTAAATTCCTGATATTTCAAGCACTGAACTGTACAACAAATTATATATCTTTTTCTTATGATATCGATAATGCATATCAATTCAACCGCAATCCAATATATTTGAATAAGGCAGTATTTTTTACTCGTTTATTTACTTCGGACAGATGTGGATAATTCCCCCCCCACACACACACAAAACCCAAACCCAATAAAGCAGAGTTCATTCAAAACAAGGGTTTTCAAGAAGGATATAAATGATAACAGATTATATTGCTGTGACATCTTCATTTTATTTATTTATATATTCTGCAGAAATGTAAATAAGCCACGAATTTTTCTTTTTTTCTTTTTGGCATTGGATACCTCAAGCACCCAATCTCTGATAAGACAACATTCATTCAAACAAGGATTTTGAGCCATCCGAATTATACTAATGAATGAAATCAATGATAAATGTTCATAAGCCAAGGATTTTCAGCAATACCAAACCTCAGACCTCTGCTCAAATTCCAACAATTTCAAGCACTAAAATCCATTAATTATATCACCTATCCCATGATGTCAATAAACATATCCACGCAATTGCTTAAACTCAAAGCAATTTCATCAATTTCAACATAACACAGTTAATACGAGCAATGGTTTCAAGCTGAAAGACAAGCACATAATCAAACAGTTTATGAGCATACTGAGAAACATCAGGCACGGAAAGTACCGATCTTGCGATCAAGCTCGTCCTTTTTGGCACCAACAACGCGGCTCACCTCCTTCCCACCCTTCACAAACACGAACGTCGGCATCGCCTCCACATGCCACTGCTGCGACACATCCTGCGCATCAGATCAAAATCTCATCAAATTCATCCCCAAAACAAGCAAACAAACACCAATAGAAAACCCCAAGATAAACAAGTACTTGGAGTTCATCAACATCGATCTTGACGAAAACCACGTCGGTGAATTTCGACGCCATTGACTTGAAAGCCGGCTCGATGAAGCGGCAAGGCCCACACCAAGATGCAGAGAAATCGATCACCATCTGATTGAAAAACCATTGAAAGATCACAGGATGAAAAATTTCGCCATTGATTAGAAGAAGATAAAGAATACCAGCTTGTTGGAGTCTTTGTGGGCTTGCCACTGGGCATCCCAGCTAGCTTTGGAGTGAAGGGCGAGGACAAGGGAGTCGTCGGCGCCGGAGGCGGTGGCCGCGTAGGCATTGGAGGAGAAGAAGGATCCCATTATCGTTGAAAACGTCGCACTTCGCTAACAATGGATGGGCACAACACAAGTGTTTTTCTTTTTTAATAATTTTTTTAAAAATAAAAAATAAAAAAAGTGGAGATATTTGCACTATAACCCATTAATTTCAACTATTTAACTATGTTTTTTTTTAATTTTTTTAAAATTTAAAAGGGAATAAAAGCAACAACTACTCCTGTGACATTTTCCTTCTCTCCAGGATTTTAGAGATTTATTAATATAGTATTTGGTTAGATGTAGTTAAAAATCCCATAAATTTTCAATTACAGTGTAGTTATAAATGCTAGAGTTGAAAATGGAGGAGGGTCAATTTAGTATTTGGTTGACTGTAATTGAAAACGCTAAATTTCAAAATTTTATGTTTGTTTGGAATGATTTGTAAATCTAGATATTGAAAATGTGTTTGATAACTTTGATTGAATGTATTTTAAGATATAAATACTCTTTGATGAGGTTGCCTCTTAGGTCATTATTAAATTTTTATATAGATTAATGACCATATTAGAATAAATATTAAGATAAGTTTAACATTTAATTACAAGTACATATCTTTAAAATAAATAAATAAATAAAATTACACGGTACATTTTTTAAATATATTTTATATTTCAAACTTAATTTTACCTTTTTTTAGATCTTTTCGTTCTTAAATTATCTCGATTGCTTTATCTTTTCAATATTTTCACATATATTTTTATTTACTTTTATTATTATTATGATGATGTAAATCTTATCTCTTTATAATTTCTTCATATATCATTCATATGATTTTACAATATATTTTTAAACATAAATAATATTAGAATGAAAATACATTAGAAATTAGAACCCTTTTACGTGTTTTTTAATCATTCAGTCTCACGTGATATCACGTGTGAGACTCTCTATTAAATTACAAATATAGGAGATTTAATTACACCTGATTTGGTTGTACTTACAAATCTAACAAAATCCATTTACACTACATTTGTAACTACTTTGAAATTCTCAAGCTCAGTCAAATAAACACTATATTTTAAAAAATTTTGTAATCCAATTACATATAGTTTTACATCCGGCCAAAACAAACACACCTTTAAGTGAATTTGATTCTTGAAATATCTTCTGGGCATATATATAATAGAACTCTAATCGATCATGTGACGTTTAGCTAAGATAATAAATTTTTAGAGGGTTATTAAGTTACTTTAACTGGTATATTACCATATTTCTTTATCTTTGATATTCTTTGTTAGGCAGCGTTTGCTGTTTTTGTAAAAAAAGCAAAAACTCATAAAATATATATAGTTTATTAAACCATAAGGCATCCACCCTAATTAAGTTTTGGTCAAGATCCATTATTGCATTGTTACAATTTTTTTATATGATTTATTTTCTCTTTATTTTCAATCTATCTCTTTATTTATTCATTGATTATTGTTTTCAATCAATGTCGAGGATGTGCCATTTTTTGCTTGTCGCTCTATGGAATTGAGCTTTCAATAAAAACATGACAATTTTTATTGTATTTACATAATAAAATGTATAACGCTTATCCACTACCTAGATTTTTTAGGCTACAAATAATTTAGGAGCATCAAAATTGTCTTTTTAAAACACCAATCAAACATCTCAAAATTATTATTTTTTATAAAATTAAATTTGAAAAATGATCCGATCAACTCGGTTTCACGGTAATTATAATAGAACTGAGATATGACTCATCCTCACCTATTAGATTAGATTGCCTCAATTTAGTAATTTATAAAATAAGGAGTAACAATAGTTTAATATAATTATCAATCTATTAATATATTATATAATAAATAAATAAAATAAAATTTATAAACCATAGACCCAAGTCTTAGTTCCGTAGTACCATGGAACCGAGTCAACTGGATTATTTTTCTAAATTATTTATTTATTTATTTTAATTAAAATAAAAATATTTTTTAGCTTTTAAAAGGAGGTTAACTTTTTTTTTGACAAAGTCGACAATCGACAAAGCAAAGGACAAATGGCTACGTAGGTGCACCAATTACGGTTAATTGAATGACCTCATGAGGATAATCCCCCGCTATGCAACCATGGATGGGAGAACGAGAGGTAATCCTCACACAGAACTGAGTCAACTGGATTATTTTTCTAAATTATTTATTTTTTTTTAATTAAATTAAAAATATTTTTTAGCTTTTAAAAGGAGGTTATCTTTTTTTTTTTTGACAAAATTGACAAAACAAAGGACAAATGGCTACGTAGGTGCATCAATTACGGTTAATTGAATGACCTCATGAGGATAATCCCCCGCTATGCAACCCTGGATGGGAGAACGAGAGGTAATCCTCACACAGAACTCCCACATAGGACCCTAAATATGAATTGTAAGCTGAGAGATTCGAACTCGAGATCTTTTATTTACAACCATGGATAGTTACCATCAGGCTAGCCCAAAGTTTTTAAAAGAGGTTAACTTTTCCTGTCCAAAATTACTCGGTAAAATCTACAAATATCATTTTAATTAAAAATTAAATTAAATTAAATATTTAGAAAAATTTGGAAAACCCCACTAAAAATATTTTTAAATAATTATAACTTTATTAAAAATTATATATATTTATATATATATATATTTTTAAATTATATAAGAAAAAGACAAAATGTGTCTAACCCCACTAAGTTGATTCCTCAACCATGGGCCATGACCCAACCCCCAACGCGGCGCACCTGAAAGTTTGGCTCAGAATGTCATTTACTGGGAAAGGAAGTGAGTCATCCACCACTAACTGATATGAAAACCCATGCCTAATTTGCACATCCCACTCAACCCCAGTCACATGGCTTGCACGTGGTCCATCTATTTAATATCCATGTTTATTCCCTTCTTCTAATCATGAGTTATCCATTGGGACTCGTTTCAAGAATATTTTTTTTTTTAAATTATAAAAATTACATAATTTACTTGAAAATGAAATTATTTAAAAATAATGTTTTAAAATAAATCTATCTAATTAAAAAAATCATAGTTTAACGGTACCAATTACACTGCATAAAGTGTTAATGTGAAATTTAACAAGCTTAAATTTAAATCCGGCTAGATACAGTGATAATTATTATGATTTCTAATTGTGGTTATGTGTTGATAATTTAAATTCATTGATAAATATGATAATTTTATATGATGTTCTCAGTATATATAGCATAAATTTATATTATTTATAGAAATAAATTTTTAATAATTTAATAACTATTTTTTAATAACTTTTTAAAAATAATATATAATTATATTATTGTTAATTATAATAGATATATCTTTTCAATTTCACTCCATGATATATATAGTTGGTTGAAAGACTTATTTTCTAAAGTGTATGGAGTTACATTAATCATTATTAAAGAGATATGTTTAACTTATACATATATATTAATGTATATTATTATAAATTTTTTGAAAAAATGAGATTAAAAAATCACATAATTAATAATTATCTATAAAAAATTTGTTTATACTTAAATATTTTATTTCTAGAATTCTAAATGACAGTATATGAGATAAATGATTAATTTTCTGATTATATGTACGATCCTCATAAATAATTTATCTATTTTATAAAAAATAAAAAAAATACATGAGTATACACAAGTCTAATAAATTTTAATTAATTTTTTTTAGAGTTAAAACGTTTTATTGGTTAAATAAATAATCAAAACAAATAAAAATTAATAAGAGAAAAAAAGTTTTTTTTTTTAAAAAAAAATAAAAAATAAATAAATAACAATGGATAAAAATCACGTTAATTATTTACCAGATTCGTTCGTGGGGCCCACTGGCTTTCATTATTGGAACTCTCAAAGCCTCTCTCGCAAAGGGCCCAAAAACCAACGAACATTCTAAAAACCCATTTGCTTTTCAGGTTCAAAGCTCGTCTTCTTCGTCTTCTCTCGAGCTTCTCCGATGTCCTCCGCTCCGATGCCGTCCTTCAAGAGCTCCATGGGGAGCAAGGGCAGCAACCTCCTCTGCAACGACCCTGCTTATCTCTGCTCCAACGATGAGCGCGCCATCGCTCTCCGTTCCTCCTGGATCAATCGCCTTCACCTTCAACTTCCGTTTGATCGCGCTCTTGCACCTTCACGACGATCGTCTTCGACTGCGGCAGCGCCGCACTCGCCCTGCACCACCACCGGCTCCGGCTTCGGCCACAAGCGCACCATATCCACTGATGAGTCTCGGACTACAACCTCCATCCCCGATCTTAACTCCACCTTTGTTCGCCGTTACTTCAATATATTTTCCAGAAATCCTCCCCCGCCACCGCCGCCACCGCCGCCTTCGGTTGCTGCGGCGGAGGATCGGCTTCAGGGCGGCGAGTGCCGTGTCACGGGGTTTGGACCGTTCCAGGTCAGGACCCGGAAGACGTTCCTGCAAAGCGTTGACGTTCCGAGAGTGGGAGATCACGTACAGAACGGAGGATTTCCGTTTTTCAGAGTATCGGCGGCAGCGGGGGGAGGAGATGAGAAATCGAAGCTCAGATCCATGGCTGCCGAGGAGGATCCGGATCCTACTAGTAGATCGTTCTTGCAACCGAGGAGTGCGCGATTGTCGCCCTTTTTTCAGTTTCCCCTTCCCCCGCCCCCTGCCCAGAAGACCATTGACAAGGGTAAAAGGATTTTGAGCCCCGATCGTGCTTGTTCTTCTTCCTATAATCAGGGCTGCTTGAGGCCTGTGTGCATTGAAAATGGCCGCCCTCCTGTGCCTTTGCCCTATCTTCTCTCAAGAGATTCGGTGAACGAACAACGGCTTCTTGTGGATCCATGGCGTGCGAGCACCTCTGCTCAACGTCCAGTGAGGACCAAAGGTGAGACTTGATGTTTCAAGTTATTGGTTTTGATGGTTATGAGTGATGGAGTTCATGAATCTTTCATTGTGGGTTTGCAGGTGGACTTTATCATGAGACTTTTGATGACACTGCCCAGTGCTGGCCTCACGCTGTAAGACTCTTATCATTTGCTTGGTTTCTACTGATCTTTATGTGCCATTTGGATGTGGTTTTCTGAATCTCTTATGAGACATTTGACTGCTATGTAGTTCGTTTCTTTGTATTTCGTTTATGATAATCTTTGGTGTGTGCCACATGCTATGTTTATCGTACGAGAAGATTCATTCCAGTTTGAGACAGTCTTCTCATGGGATATTGAATGCAAGTTATTTGATCGAAACACGTTTACTATTTATTACTTGTGGTTCATCTACAAGAACGAGTATATAGAAGTAGCAATCAGACATGATAAGTGTGAGTTTTTTGGTTTTTCCGTTTTCAGGCAAAGAGACAGAGATTATCAATGGACTAAATAGTAAATACAACCCGTACTTGATTTTGATTGAAGTTAGTTTAGCCTTGAACTTTTTCTTCTAGGGAGGGAACATAACATCTTTTTATTTAGTAGTTGAATGTTAATCCAGCAGCTGGTTTGATTGTTTTGTCATGTATCCATTAATTGTTGATATTTGTTGCTGGAAACTTGTTGCTTGCCATGGTCACTCTTTTGTTATGCACCTTTGTGTTGTACAGAAACAGAATTCACACGTTTTGCATCATAATTCTCTACAACTGCATTCTGAAAGGCAAAATCCTGTTGTCCTCCATGAGCCAGAGGAACCTTTTCTCATATTGGAACATGGGAAGATTTAATAAAAGAACCACTGTTTCATCAGTCCTTCCTCCCACTGCTTTTGCTGGCAATCTTGGCAGGAAGAGACATTCAAACACAGATGATTTTGTCCCCTCAAAGAGCAGGAAGCTACGCATTGAAAATTAGTGGTTTCTGAAAGATGTTCTCTGCGGAAGGAACTGAAGAAGATATGCAGAGTGGCTGGTTGCTTAATGGGTGCCAAGTTGGTTATCATGCATATTGATAAAGACCAAGCCATCCAGTAACTTTTGAAGTTTCTGACCAGGTAAAGAACCTTCATCAGTCTAGTTCTGTGTCATAATGACAATGAAACTGTCAAGACACATGAGCAGTCTAACAAAAGCCGACTGTCCTCTTTTTATCTGTTTCTTTTTAGTTCTGTACATAGAGTGGTTAGTGGGTGGCCATTTTCCTGACGATTGAGCTTGAAAAGTCCATCTTGTACCTCTTAATATCTGTGATGACTGGAAGGCAGATCTGTCTTTCATTGTCCACATCTAGTTGTACTAAAATATTAACATGCAACGTTTTATGTGTTTTATATACATGAGAATGCTTTCTTCTAGCCCACGTTTCTTGATTCTAGCTGCAAACTGTTTAATTAAATATGTTTTTTAGAGTTTTATACTGGTTTCTTAGACTTACTAGTTATTGTCCCCCTGAAAATTGGTTTACAAATGTGTAGTAGGTTTGATACCATTCCCTGTCGTGGTATCCCAAAGAATGGCCTCTCTTTATCTTTATCTTGTAAATGTGATTTGCACTGTCAATCACCCTTACCTTTACAATTATTAACTGTCTGTGTTGATGCCCCCACTATAGTTTAGACTTGAAAGATGATTTTTGTGAACAGTGAATTTTAACTGCATGTCTGCTTTTATGAGTGATTGAAGAACTTTGGTTTGTCGTCTTGTCATTTTAATTTCAAATAATCAATCCATAATGTCTTGTTTCTGAACCTTATGGATGCTGTTCTCTGTTGCACACTCGAGCTTGTGCACCAAAGGTGGGAAGGTGTTGTAAAATAATAGATTCATGTGCAATGTGCTGTGACACTTCTGATGCAGGTACGCAACTGATCACATGTGAATCTCACAGAAATTATTTAGGGCCAATTTCTGGACTGAAATAGCACAATTGTCTTTGATAAAGTGCACACAGTAAGTGGAGGGAGTATCATGTGATCTACACTTCTTGAATAAGCAAAACACATTATCATCTGTTCTTGAGTTTAGGGATGACTTTGACCGAAATTGCTGCAATAAGAAACATGTATCAATGGGGTGCAAATTGAAGCTTCAATGAGTTTGCTGTCATTACCACTTAAGTCTACAGTCTTGTTATATGAAGCAAAGGTTCATGATCTCATAAGGAACGCCGCAACATGAGACCAGAAAAACATCATCAGGTATGTACCATTTCAGTAACTAATACTCTCATATCTCTTAATTTATAAAATTATGTACATACATATTAAGTTATCCATCTAGAAGAACAGTTATCTTGGTTGAAGATATTGCAAGCTATCTGGATTTTTAGTCAAATTGTTTAGTGTTTACCCAAACAAAAGTGCTATTTCAAGTTGCTTATAGAATATCATCTCCCAATTACATCTCTTTTATTCAGTTTTTGTTATAAAATGTCATTATCACTCACTTGTGATTGTGGTACTGCTACATAGGGATTTTACATGACATTCTTCAATGAAATGAGTGATGATTGACTCTTTGTCTAGGCACTAACATCCAACTACTGCTGAGACTGTGCTTTGTCCAGTAGAAGAACGCTCTTCAGTCTTCAAGGACATGGCTTACTTTGATGGTGTTTGTTTGGTAATTTGGTATGACTGATCTTGACGCTTCTTCTAGATACTATTATCCAACTACTGCTGGGATTGTGATGTGTCCATTGGAAGAACAGTGTAAAGGACATGACTATATTCTTGATGCTTGTTTGGTCTGGGCCAGAATCCAAAGGTATGTTTGTTTTGCTTCAGATAAGGTATCCAGATATTTAAATTTAGGATTTCAAACTAAATCAATGTTTGTGTACTAGCAATAATATATTATAGGGTAATAATAGGGTCCATCACAAATGATAGAAGTATCATTTTGGGTGAATTAAATAAGTGATTTTGAGTTTAAATTTTGTAAATATATAATCAGCTATTTTTTGAGAGCGTGATTCACTTTTTATAAAGCTTTCAGAATCTCACCTTTCAAAAATATATAGGATGTAATATGGAGTTCCAATATTTTGATTTTTTTTTTTTGTCTATAGAGTTTGTAATTAATTAACTAAATTTATTTAGTAAAGAAATTGGGCTTTAGGGAGTGTTGTTTTTCTAAAAGAGATGGGATTTAGCTTATTAAAATTAATATTCTAAAAGTTTATTTAAAATGTTTTACAACAAATTTAAATAGAAATATAGTTACTAAATTTTTATATTGTAGAAGGGATCAATTTTGATTAGAATGGTTATGTTATTTTTAGTGTGTATAAACCCAAGCCACCCTTATTGACATCATGTTATATTTCCTAAAATTTTAATTTTGAGATGAGTTCACTTCTTTCACCATAAACAAAGACCTAAACATGAATTTCATAAACATTGAATTCTTATTTCTCCAATCATATGTTAAAACTTTTAAAATATAAAATTTCTAAATCATGAAATTATATATATATATATCCAAACATTACAATGTATAGAAGAGGAGGAGCTCCATCAAACAAAGAACTTTATCATTATTAGTCCATCAATTCACACTTCAATTCATTTTGAAATATCTCCTTAAAAACAAAGGTTGATCATCCAATAAAATCCTTCTTTTTAAAAATTAAAGAGAAATAATGAGGCTAAGATTAGCCAAACATACAAATTCAAACTAGCTTTCCAAGCCTATAAATTTTCTTTAAAACAAACCACAAAATTAGTAAACTCATATCTTCATCCTTAATCTCCACTACAGATTTAAAAAGAAAGCTAAGTTTTTTGGCCGACATGCATGAATTACCCCATGCCTTCATGTCCCAAAAAACAAAATAAATAAATAAAAAGAAGCTCCAATAATTCATTCATTAATGCTTTCATATTTCATTGTCTTTCACTGTCTTTTTGTTTTAGAAACAACCTCACACTTGCTTGTCAATGTTTTGTTCTTCTTCTTACTATTATTATAATAATAATTTATGAATACTAATAATACATTTTTTCAAAGAAGAGCTTTGACCCGTTTCTCATATACATTGCCCTTAACGTTACATACTCTATATATGTATATAAATGCTGTCTTATCTTATTAGCAAGGAAGAGTCTTGGGTTTATTCAAAGATACTTCACTTTATGCCGTTATGAATCTAATAATAATAATAATAAATTTAATTTGATCATATGAGTTTGTTATTTAGCGCATGTGGAACTAATGAATCATAAAAATTAGGCACATATGATATCAAAATATATTATTATTATTTTTAATGAGAATAGTGATATACTTGGCTTATGTTGCCATGATTCTTTCCAAAGTCAATATGCATGTTTTATAGTAAAACTTTTATTATTTTAGTATAATTTATGAGATGATCACAAAGAAAATAAAATAAAATAAAATAAAGTGTACAAAAGTCTAGTAATGAACTCTGTAACAAATAAGCGGGGATTAAAATTAATTTTATAGTGAAGTTTGTCGTTATGCATGTATCATTAGCTCAAATTATATATCTATTAATATTAATATTATTATTATTATTTTGATAATGTGTATAAGCCACGCCACAACGTATTTTATTTATATTTCAACCATGTATTGGGAGAAATTTGAATTTTTGATATATAATATAAGAGTCAAATATTTTAACAACCTAGCTTTTTACAATAATAATAATTACATATTTATTAAGTAATAGATGAAAAATATGCAATCTTTCTCTATGTGAACATTTAGCATTTTATTATATATTTAACTTTTATATAATTTGTTTTGTATTTCCTTTATATTATTATATATACTTTTACAGTAAAGATATTTGAGATGAGAGATTTTTTTTTTATTTTTTATTTTTTAAAAGAGGATAACACACCACTAATATGATTTGAATTATCAACTTTTAAGTAAAGATTTATATCTTTTTAAAAGACAGACAGACAACAAGCACACGAATAGGATTTGAATTATTAATTTTTAATTATGAAGCGGAATGAAATGAGTAGTAAAAAAAAAGTTAATGATTTAAATTTCTATTTGTGCTTTATCCATGAATCTCATTTCTCAATAATGATAATAATAATAATTTGTAAATTAAAAAAATATATTTTTTCAAGATACCTAAAAAAAAAATATTTCAACTATTAAAATTTAGTGGACCCACCCAGTGAGAAATGGTTTAAGTTTGAATATGTGTGAAAGCTTGATATGAATTTGATGTTGTTTTCCAAGATATGAATTTTCTTGTTTGTTCTCATATGGAACTTCTCATTCATTAGATGCCAATATTGGATTTGATTTTTAGGTGTAAGTCCATTGAATGTCTTATCTAATTCACATGGAATGATTGGCCTTTCTTTGTCTTTGCCTTATTTCTGTTTTTCTCTTGCATATGCACTTTAAAAGGAGACATTTATTGTTTCCTGCAAAAATAAAAATAAAAAATCATCTCTTACATAATAATTTTAAATGAGGGTTTTATTGTTCCTATATATATATATGATATTTAATTTGGTTAGTTATGTCAGTGTTGCACTTAAGTACAATATTAAATTACATTGAAATAAAGATCTAAGTGAAGCAACATTGGTGTCTCAATTTTTAATATTTTGATTAATTTGATTGCCAAACCAAGGTAAGAGCCTTTGAATCATTAGATTATATTGAATGTTTTAAAAAAGAAAATCTGTAAATTAAAAGAAAAATGAAGTTCTAAATTTGGACCTTAAAGCATATTTTTATTTATAATTAAAGGAGATTTTTATATAGTATCAACAATAAATAATAAAAGAAAGAATATGGTTATATTTTTAAAATAGTGAATTATTCAAAAATCTTAACAATATGAAAAGTAACGAAAGAATAAAAATTTTAAAAACATTGATACACCACTCACATATTTTTAGAGAAATATCGGTAAAAATAACACAGAATTAAAAACGATTTTTAAAGATAAGCATATCTTAATAACGACAAATGACCTGATATTCGAATAATTACTAAATTTTAGTAGATCCAAATTGTATTTCACTTTAATCATTTAAGGTTAAATAAAGTTCAAATGAAAGCAATTTGAAGTTCTTTGTCCCCTTTTTTTAAAAAAATTACAAAATTTTAATTGTTTTACTCCATTGTCCTCACTCTTATAAAGACACAAACATATATATATATATATATATATATATATAATGAATATCGTCATTTTAATTGGTATAGTACTTTCATAAAATGTATGATTAAGAGAAGTATTACTTTTCTTGAAAACAATTCAAACTTTTCTATAAATCTTAGGATTGTAAAATCATCATGATATATTAAACCTAAGAATTAGTTTTATTAAAATTTAGCTCCAGTCCAATCCACCAAGATGTTAATTATTGTTTGTGAGAAAATTCTCCAACATCTCCTTGTCTATGATATCAAATCCAACAAATTGTGAAGTTTGAAATGCCAGCCATTTTTGACACATAAGTGCCTCACAATTCAATGCGTGGGTATGACAAATAAATATTTATATTACTTATTATTTATAAAGATGAATAAATGTT
Organism: Dioscorea cayenensis subsp. rotundata; assembly: GCF_009730915.1. Taxonomy (NCBI): domain Eukaryota; kingdom Viridiplantae; phylum Streptophyta; class Magnoliopsida; order Dioscoreales; family Dioscoreaceae; genus Dioscorea; species Dioscorea cayenensis. The sequence continues at coordinate 3,294,630 of NC_052485.1, read as the reverse complement.
GGTCCATTAACTAAAACTTCAACTAAGCGAATGTTGGTTGCGAATGATGGTTTAATCTATTAGCATCAAGTTCCTTACATAGGATATGTTCAATTGTTCATATCCAGCCGAAAACTTTAGTTCAGATAGGGTGAAGAGTGAAAACAGAAATATGTTGAGAGATTAACTCCAAATGTTATGCACACCCATGACTCATAACTTATTCAAATTTTATTAAAAAATAAAATAAAACTTCAACTAAAAATTTTGAGTTTATTAGTATATAACTTTTGGGCCAAAAAAATAGTTCCTCGTTTATCCTGTAGAATTGATGTATATAGAAAACTTTGCTAAATTTATATTATCTACATTTTATTCATTTCATTACATAATTTATATTTTGGAACATGTTCTCTATTGTAGCTATTTGTACAAATTCAAACATTGCATAAAGATTCACATTCATGAAACATAAACAATTATTTTTCAAATTAAAGAAAAGGATATAATTAATAAACTAAAATACGCTATAGACTCAAATTTTTGTTTAAAATAAAGTTAAAGTACAAAACTTAAATTAAAAGAACAAATGTATACAAACTTGAGTCAACAATCACTGGAAAATTAATGACCTATCGCAAACACTTCCTATTTCATTTATTGTGTTTTATCTATTTAAAATCTATTGTTTCCATTCAGTTTTTTTCTATAAATTGAATAAATCATAACTTCATTAAAAATTTATAATTTCAAATTAGTATAAAAAAATATGTAATATGTATATATAGAAGACAGTTGATACACGAGTGTGCTATATAGTCTAGTATTGGTAAAACAAGTATAACCATATTAAACCGGGACAATAGTGACATCAAAGAAACGAATGCTGAGTGTAAATATTTAAGATGGTTCAGTATCGGAGATAGCTCATCATTCATCAAAGTCAAGAAATGATTAGATATTTTAAACGAGTTCGGTATTGAAAACAGCTCATTAGAAACCAAAAGGAGTTAGATATTTTAAACAGGTTCGGTATTGCGGATCGATCATCCGAGTCAAGTGAGGCAACAAAAAAGTTGAAACTTTGTTTAATTGTGGTATGGAGTTCCTTACCTTGCATTTTCTCACTTTATTATTATTATTATTATTATTATTATTAAGTTGGAAATTGTGACAAAATAGTTGCGTGGATGAATGCTACACCAAGGCTATGGTTTTTTTTTGGAAGTATTCCCTCACTCCCCATTTCTATAATAACCACACACAGCACTTCTTATAGTGACAAGAAGATCAGAAAACAAAGAAACTGAAAAACTAGAAGAAAAAAAAAACATGGAGAACAAAGAAAATGGTGATGTTCTTGATCCAAAACAATCTCAAGTAAAATATACAGGATGGAAAGCCATGCCTTATGTTATAGGTATGTATACATGTGTGTATATATATATATATATATCATATTATGTTTCATTTGTTTTCGATGTTTTTCATATTGATTTGAATACAAACAATGCCGAGCAGGAAACGAGGCATTTGAGAAGCTAGGAACTATCGGCACACTATCAAACCTCTTGGTTTATTTGACAACCATTTATCATTTCAAGAGTGTTTCGGCAGCTTTAATTCTTAATGTCTTTTCCGGCACGACGAACTTGGCTCCTGTTTTAGGCGCTTTTATTTGCGATACTTATTTAGGTCGCTTTACCATTTTGGGAATCGCTTCAATTGCTTCACTCATTGTAAGAATACATATTTTGTCACTTATTTTTATTGTTTTTAGTTGGCGGTTATGTCATACTTTAGTCATTTTGCTTGTCATAATTAAATTAAACTACTACAATAATAATAATAAAAAATTAACCAATTAAATATAGATGACGATACTAATATTAGTATCACCGCAGGGGATGACAATACTAACACTTACAGCCGGAATCAAGAACTTCCACCCCCGGCAATGCACACAAGGCCAACCATGCGAAAGCGCTGTATTATCACAACTAGCAATACTATTCTCTGGCTTCACCTTTTTGGTAATCGGGGCCGGTGGCATTCGGCCTTGCAACCTCGCCTTCGGGGCCGATCAATTCGACCCGAAGACCGAGTCCGGCAAGCGAGGCATAAACAGTTTCTTCAATTGGTACTACTTCACTTTCACAATTGCAGTGATGATATCTTCAACAGTAATTATTTACATACAAAGTGAAATCAGTTGGACACTTGGGTTGGCAATTCCTGCTGTGCTCATGTTCACATCAGTTTGTTTCTTTTTTATGGGATCAAGAATTTATGTTAAGGTTAGACCTGAAGGAAGTCCTTTTACAAGCGTTGCACAAGTTTTGGTTGCTTCTTTTAAGAAAAGAAAATTGGTGGTACCTTTTGACCCTTCTTCTCTCTTCAATCCTCCTCATAAAAGTCTTCTCAACTCCAAACTACCTCACAGTGATCAGTTCAGGTATGTTTCTTATTTTTTTTATTATTATTATTTTTTGAATAATTTATTTCATCTAGTATGGAAAGCACTATAGTTTCTTAAGTTATTAATGAGTTTTTTTATAAAATTTTTAAACTAACCTTTGGTTCAATATATATTGTACCACGGCTAGTGGTTGTTGTCCTTTCCCCCGTATGTGTGGGGGGAGTCTGTGGTTTTTGTACTCTCGGTTATTTTATTGAAGTGGTTTATCCACCTTTTCAAAAAAATATATATATATATATATATATACATGAGTATCGATCATTTAGGAATGTCTCTATATTGCGAATCTACTGACGTCCTTCACACCGGTTCTCTCTTTACACACCTATTTTTTTTTTTCACTCTATAAAATTTCACAAATGATGTTTGCATTATATAAGCATATAGAATGGCAATTAGAAATATATAAACAAATATCAATTTTTTTTTTATATAGAGGCATGGAAGCTAAAGATCATTTAATTTATTATTATTTATTTAAAAAAAATTGCAACTTTATGAAATTTTACGACAAATTTAAATTATTTCTCCAAGGGTTTAATAGAAATGGTAGAAGTTTGGATTGTTTAAATGAATAGTTTTAAATTCTCAAAGTGATTTTGAATTTGTATCCTAATTTTAAAAAATTATTTATGTATGATAGAAAAAAGAACTAGTTTAGAACCGTAATTTTTAAAAGAAATCAGTGGCTAAAAATTATTTTAAAAAAGTTTAAATTATAGGTTCATATTGTATGAATAATTATTAAATAATAAAGAGAATAATACTAATTTATTAATAGTTTAATTCATTAATCTATCTTTTAACATTTAAGGAATGTTAGAGATGAAGACAATAAAACTTTTATTTAACAAAAATTATATATAAATTTTCATGCACATCTTCAAGCATGACTTAGATCACAATGCATTATTAGAAACTTATTATTAATTAAATACATTTAGATCCTTAAAAAAATACAAAAATGTTTCTTTGAGAGTTGGTAAACCATTAACATCAAATGGAAGTGACTTGTAACCTTTATATTTATAATAAAGTGCCAAAAGATTGTTCAACTTTTATTCAAAGATTCTAATTCCAACTTATCTTTCTATGTTTGAAAGCAATCATTATTGATCTCTTAAAAATATGTCATTTTTAAAGTTCTACTTTATTATGAGTAACTTAGCACAATCTTTTACAAATAAGATAAACCATATACTTTATTAAACATAAAATAATAAAAAAAATATTAAAGTTTACAAGCTATAAATATATCTCTTTAAATATTGATAAAAATATTAATGATTGATGCCAAACTTTTTTGTTGGAAAAAAAAAGTGGGGTCCATGTTGCTCTGTATTCACATATTTGTCCAAGCACATTTGCATGGCTGGAACTTTGATTGACAACTTCTTCACCATCTCTTTTTCCAATATCTTTTTATTATATATATATATATATTTTTTTTTTATTTATTTATTTATTTACTAAGAAAATCCATTCTAGATTCAAAGCTTAGGGTCCTTCAAACAACCATTTGAATGGAAGTCATTTATTTTAGTGTGACCAAGACATTTGTTTATCAAACACCATCATGATTAATTTATCATGATATCAAAAATTAATAATTAATTTGTCATGATCTATAGCATAATTGAATTTTTTTGTTTTCAAACTAAATTTACTTTTTTATTTTTTTAATGTGAAAGTCAAGTATCATAGCGGCGGTTAGACTACGATTTATTTATTTTTATATGGAAGTCAAACGCCAAAGTGGCTAAGCTAGGAGATAATGACATGTTCATAAATATTATACAATGATTGATTTATTCATTTTTTCAGTTTTTTAATTGTTAATAAATAAAAGTGAAATTAAGCTTTTGTTATGAGTTTAAAACTAATAATAAAATTATATATAAAACTAATATTATTTGTTGAAATTAAGCTTTTGTTATGAGTTTAAACAGATAAAACTTAATCTGACGGCTATAATCATCATGAACAGTTTCAAAACATATTCTTCTATATTCATGAATAGTAAAAATTGGTAAGTACCTATATAAACAAACATATGTTAGATGATGATCTAACGGCTATTATTAAACATCTCTAAAAAACAATAATCTAAGGACATATTTAGATTATCTTTTCTATAGTACTAGCATATATCAAGAAAGCTTATTAGAAACATAATAATAAGTGTTTTTTTGAATATTTTCTATGATCAGATTCTTCGACAAGGCTGCAATTATAATTTCTACCGATGAAATAAAAGCCAATGGCACATCATCGAATCCATGGAAACTATGCACATTACAACAAGTCGAAGAAGTGAAATGCATAGCAAGAATAATCCCGGTATGGTCTACCGGCATAATCTACTACACTGCAGTAGTGCAACAATCAACCTATGTTGTCTACCAAGCAATGCAATCAGACCGGCATTTCTTCGGCAAGAACTTCGAAATTCCAGCTGCATCTTTCTCCGTATTCACAATGTTCGCCGTAACGATATGGATACCGATATATGACCGTCTCATCATCCCTTGTTTCCGAAGAATCACCAGCCAAGAAGGCGGCATCACGTTACTGCAAAGAATGGGAGTAGGCCTGATACTCGGTATCACGGCAATGCTTGTATCAGGATTAGTAGAACAAATGCGACGAAGCCACACAAGTATTGATCATGCATTGCCGAGAACATCGAATGGATACATTATCAGTTCGATGTCGTCGTTTTGGTTGATACCTCAATTGGTGATTTTAGGATTGTCTGAGGCATTCAATGCAATTGGGCAAATTGAGTTTTACTATAAACAATTTCCTGAGAACATGAGGAGTGTTGCAGGATCATTGTTTTTCTTGAGCATGGCATTGTCTAATTACTTGAGTGGCTTCATTATTTTGATGGTTCACAGGATGACTGGAAAAAGGAAATGGTGAGAATTGGTTGTCTGGTGATCTTAACAGAGGGAAGCTTGATTATTTTTACTTCTTGATTGCTGTTCTTGGGGTGGTTAATTTCATGGTTTTTATTGTTTGTGCTAAGTGGTATAGGTACAAAGGGTTTGAAGATGTTCAAAGTGAAGTTGAACTGAAGGATGAGAAAAATCATGGTTCTGTAGTTTGAAAAGTTTTTATTAGTATGTAATACCAATAATAAAACAAGTTATATATGTATGTATTTTAGTATGTTTGTTTATATATCACAGGCATGTATAATGTTTATTTATGTTCTGTTTAGACAAAGAAGGAGAAGGGAATGGAGAAATCTTTTTTTAATACACAAGAAAATGTGATTTTATTGAAGGTGCTTTCTAATAATAATTATTTATTTTCCAAGAGGGTATGGATGAAAAAAATTGTAAATTCATCTTTATAATATCATATATAAATATTATTGACTATATATATGTTGGGACTTGGGCTCCATTTCATAGAGTGGCTAATTAAGTCACAAAAAGAAAAATTAATTGTGAAATTAGTGTAGTCTAGCCTTGTCCATTCTTTTCCAACAATATGTAATTATTTTATTTCATTTTTCTATTTATAGGTATTATTCTTATTTTTGTTTTTATAGATTTCTAGAAATGATATGGGGTTGTGGCCCATCTCATATAAATAATAATAATAATAAATCAAACACATTAAGATTATTATTTGAGGAGGTCCCGTTTAAAAATCGGCCCACAATTAATTAAGTCGGTAAACAAAAATTTAATTATGGTTGTTTAATTATGAAATTCAAATAGTTTATACTGATTGTGAGATTCAGTATAGTGAGAAAGGTGATGCGACCGGAAACCCGGGGAACGCGTGACGTGTGAGGGAAGCAGGCCAATCGCCGACCCACGTGCCCTCACCTCGCGTGGGGACAGGAGGTTCGATCTCGGGTCCTCCCGAAAATGAGCGCCCTCACTGCAAGGGACCCAATCTGCAATTGACCCAAAAGTTCGGGTGAGATTCGTATAGTTGATATTGCCTGTTCTACTCCTACAATATCTAATTATTTTAAGTTTTTTTTATATGTTTTATTTCTATTTTTATTTTGATAAAATTCTAAATATCATGCGTATATATATATAGAGTAAAAGAGATATAAAAAAAAAAATTAATCAAAGGCCTTTTGGTACTGTATCTCTTATGTAGAGTATTCATTTGCTGGAGAATCTCAAATCAAAATATATTAAATATTACTATATAGTAAAATTAGATTTTTAAATATTGCTATATGGTGAAATTAGATTTTTTTTTTTATTATTATTACTTAAATGCCTTGATTATTATTGATTCCAATTAAATATAACCTTCATATTTACAAGCTTAGTTGGGGTTGATACAACAGCATTAAAATCAATATGATTTGACAAAAGCAAGCAACCTAAGATGTGATTTGGACCATTTGGTGGTGTCATGTGGAACATTGAGTGAAAGCAAGGCCATGAATTTATTGAGATTTGCACCATTGAAAGCATTTGAATAATACTATCGAATTATGACTTATTATGATGAAACATTGATTGGTGGTACTTAAAAACTCAAAACCCTTGGAATCATAAGCTCATTAGTGCCTTAACAAAACCAACAAAATATCTTGCTCTAAAAATATTATAATAGCTATATATATATATATATACTCATCTTAAGTGGAGTATAAATCACTCTTTTTTATTTTATATTTAATTAATTAATTATGGACCCTCTGATATTTCTATCATGACAAAACAGCCATGAATATTTTCATATTGTTTTGCATGACTCTAATTTTCTTTTGAGTTCCCTACAGTTTAATATTACATGTAAACATTAATTATATTTTTTTGCCTTTCTTTTGCTTTTAAAAAGAGGTACGTGCCTTAATGAAAGCAAATAAATTTAATAAAAATAAAATCATTTTAACATATTATTTTTTAGATTTTAAAAGTTTTAACGACAGTTTTAATATTTATGCAAAGTTCAAATGTGACTGTTAATACCAAATGGATAGAATATTACCTATGTATATACACTTACCTTAGTGTAAATAATTTTTTATTATTTTATATTTAATTAATTAAAAACTATATGTAAAAAAAATATATGGGATACTGATGTGATTCATGTAAATACAATGAAGAAGACAATAAATCCTATGTAATTATGGACCCGATTTAAAACCCCTCACACTTATGGATTGTAGGGGTTGTCATAAACAAATGATCATTTAACTATCATTTTTTTTAGAGTCTTGTCTTATTTTCTCAGTTTCTTATCCTATTAATATAGCGTATACCTAATCATATTTGATGGTTTTACGAGACTCTAATTTCTGTATACCGTATATTTTTTTTTCAATTCATGTACTTTTTTTTGTAATCGGAAATTGTTATCTTTCTTTTGAATGTGGGTGGTTTATGAAATGTTTTTCAAATAATTAAACAAATAGTACATAATAGGGCACGCGTGAAGTATTATATAAGTTTACATTGAGAATAAACGGAGCAACAAAGAGCAAAAGAGATGTCCAATGTTTTGGTACGTTATTGCATGTCACTCTCATAATTTTTTATGAGGCTTAAAAGAAGGGAAGAGTTTCTCAAGTGGAAGCAATGTAAATTAAGAAAGTGAAGATAAGGTCAACATCACTCAAGTTATGTGTGAAACTAGTTTTTATTAAATTTTTTGATAAAATTTTAATATATTGAAAAAATGTTGGTAATTACATTGGTTGATTATATTGATGTGGTTATAACTCTCAAATTTTTTTTTGAATTAAAAATGATATTGCTAATTTTTTAAAATAATACAAAATAGTCATTAAACTAAATTGATAGTTTTTTTTAATAAACCAAAACAAATTCCAATTTTCACACTTTAAATGGCTAAGATGTATTGTTACTTTAATCATTTAGAAGAAGAACCTTAGTAAAACACATTATTAATATTATGTAAAAAAAAGAAAAGAAAAAAGGATATGCTAGGTTAGTGGGTTGAATCGGTTGATCACCATGATTAAAAGAGCACTAATGATATACGCTTCTTCTGATTTTTTTTTCTTTTAATTTTATCATTCATTAAAATATTAATCATAAAAAAAAGTTGAGTTTTATTTGTTGTGTTGCATCTGTTCTAAAATGAATTATAAATATTATGTAAAAAAAAAAACTGGGTTAGTGGATTGATCACGCAATTAAGTGGATTGATCACCATAATTAAAAAAATAGCAATAATTATATCTACTTCTTCTGATTTTTTTTTTTAATTTTATCATGCATTAAAATATAAATCATATAAAAAAAAAAAGTTAAGTTCTGTTTGTTGTGTTGCATTTGTTCTTAAGAATAAAAAGATGCTGAATAAAAATTTGATCACCATAAAACTCTATGATATTTAAAACATAATTTAATTGTAATGAAGCACTAAATTATTTTATAAATATTTTTTTCCCCTTATTAAAGTATCTTGAAATTTTTATTCACTTAAATATCTTTATTTACTGTATTAAGTGATTATTACTCACAAAAATGTCAAAAACAAAACATTAAGTATTTGAAATACAAATTGTTTATATTTAATGATTTTTAATTCATACACCTACCAACCCACACATAAAATATTTATAATTATTAATAATTATTAATTTTTATTGATACACACACACACATTCACACACTGCGTGTTATATACTCAAGTTAGATGTACATCTGTTTGGTTTGGGATAGCAACCATTGTCCCAACCATTGTGGGGGAAAAGTCAAAAAGTGTTGTACATCTTTTATGAAAAAGAAAAGTTAAATGATTTAAATAAACATATTGAATAATTTTTTTATAAAAATTTATTAATATTAAGGGACAAATTACGTGAAAAAAATATAATATAAAAATTAATTAAACAAAAATTAATTATATCAAATAAAATTTTTCTATAACCCAATATTCTAAAAAAATTCTTTTAAACCCATATGTTTTCCTGTCGATCCTAAGTTTTTATGATTTTCGGGATTTTTTTTAAGAAAGTGGATAAAGCTATATGTAAAGGACTTGCACACCATCAGAAATTAATCGTTAGACTCATGCGTACTTACCTAGCGGAAACAAGGATTTGAGCTGTAAATTGTTTTTCATTGTCAAAAAGTCTAATATGGTATTACTATGTCCGGTGCATTTTAAACTTTGAACAATCAAAATTTTCATGAGACATCATTCGTACTTAAGCTAGAACTACTAGTATGAAGTACCTTTGTGTTTCCTTGAAAATCCTCCGCATTAATAACTCTTATTCAATCTCCAAAGAGAGTTAATATTCAGTATTTTTTCCTTGCATATCCTCCAAAAATTTCTAGTTATTAAATTATATTTAGATATATACTTATATAAATCAGCTCTATTAGGCTACATAGTTATTTGATTAATAAAATAACAGAAAAAGTTACAAAAAATTAAACTATTATTTACGCCACCTGATATTTATTCATTTTGTAAAAAAAAACACACACATATATATACATACAAGCAAATCACTCAAAAGCAGTACCCTAAATCCTGATACATATTTTTGAAAAATGTAAACGCCTAACCTTTTGCATATAATTTAATCATAATACCCTCATATATTCTAACAATGGTAAAATAATATATACTTTGTTGGACTCATATATATATAATACGGGTAAGCCATAGATCAAATCCTTAATCTTTGATTTGTGAGGGGAATCAAACACTAACTTTTATATTTTAAAGTTAATTTTATGTTGACTTGATCAAATCTCAAAGAAAATATGATTTTTATGAAGATATATATTTTCTATTTTTTGCATGTGTATACATGCAATTTTGCTCTTTCTCTCCTTCTATGAATATATGTAGTTAGTAAAAGGATAGTTGCAAAATTTAACGAGAGAAATTAAAATTTTATTTCTACATTAAGGAAATTCACACTAACACTTCAACTTCACCTTTTTGGCTTTTTCCCAAATTAGTCATGCCTTATAAATAACATTTTCATTTGTAAGGAAAGATTCAGTATCTTTCCTTTTAGTATCTTTTACCCTTGTTACATAGACATATATATATATATATATATAGTTTGACATCACACATTCCTATTGTAGGTAATCGCTTGCATTTGTTTTTATTAATAGGACCTACTACAATGCCTTTTCTAGTTCATTTTTTAGGAGAAATATAAAACCAGTGTTTGGATAAGGAATGAGGAGGAGATCTTTACATTCTTTGTTTGTGTTCTCTCTAAAAAAAAATATTTAATTAAAAGATGGTAACCCTACTTATTTTATGAAGAAAAACAATAGTTAAAAAAAAAAAAAAAACTTTTTGGGATATTTATTTATTTTCCCACAAAAAATCCTTTGAATGGGACAAATAATTCATATTATTTTATATTATCTTAAATGAATTATGGTTTGTTGCTTATATCAACAAATCAATATTTAATTCTTTTATCCGGAAAATCTGATCAATATAATAAGGGGGAAAAATACTTATAATTGTATTTATTTTTTTATAATAGAATAAGATTAATTTAAAATTGTATAATTTCTTTTTATGTGGTTTTTATGAATTAAATAAAAAAAAATTCATTCTATTTTAAATAAAAATACGGTGATTAAGTAATTCATGCCAAAATTATTTAAAAGTTGTTTCACAGACCAAGTTCTTACTTAAAAAATGTAATAAAAACTATTACAATTATCTTAATTCAACTTTTAACTCAGTAATTAATGTATAATTAATCGTTTATTCGAGATCTTAGCATCCCTAAAACCTCAAATGAAAACCAATAATTATTTTAAAATTGAGGCTATATATACACATAAATATAGAAAACTATCTCTGATCTTATTTATATGTCTTTTTATAAAAGTCTATTTTAATTTTTTTATGTCCACTTAAAAAATCTATCTAGCATTTAATATTACAGATTTATTTTTAATATAAATTTACACTTTCAAATATTCTTTTAGAAAACATAAAACATTATATTAAAAAATAGAATAAAAATATAATTAAAATAAATAGAAAATAATATAAATTTTACCAAATTTTTAAATAAAAATAATTTTGAAAAGCTGATTTATTTTTTATAAATTTAAAATTATTAATGAATTTTAATCAAATTTTTATATCTATGAATTATCTAAAGTGGACGTATAATCATTGATTGAATTACATAGTTAATATATGCATTATGATTATGATACATAATAGTGCTGTAATAAATCTCTAATTAAGTTCAGATCGTGACCGGTGACCCTACAACTGAACCTTTTTTCTCATGCGGTTTCCAAAGTCCACGTGTCGATAAATTAGGCTTCGGATTCAAAAATCCATTCCAAATTCACAAAACCCAAGAGGACCCACTTCTCTTTTTTTATCATTTCCTTTTCTAATTTATTTATTTATTTTCAAATACTTCCTTATTATCTTCCATATTAACAATAACAAACAAACCCCAAACTTTATATAACAACATAATTTTTTCTTAATTAAAAAAATTCATATTTTTCATTGTAACATACTGCAATCCTTTTATATTTTTGGAAGATACCGGATCTGATTTAATTAAGAAAATTATATATATATATATTAAAAAACTCAGGAAGATTTATGTAAAACATAAAAATTTTCATATAGAGGAATTGCTTCAAACATCCATTTACCTTTCTCAATAGGTTAAAAAAACCCTTTGATTTTTATATTCATACAAAGTCCTTTTGTTTTTAGTGAGTTGTTTTTCAATTTTTTTGTCCGGAATAAAATTTGGAATTTTTGATGAAATGACCCTCTAGTTATTTTCTCGCCATCAGACATTGAAAAGCAGTTTAGGAAGTTGAGAATCCTGAAGAGTAAATACTGGTAATAGGTTAATTTTTTTATTTGAAATCATGACGTTTTATTTGTGAATTCGTTTTCTTATTTATAATTAAGAGTTTTCTGTATATCATATAAGTTTTACAATTAGCATGCTCTACTTTAATTTAATATTTATCTTTTAATTAAAATGTAGCATTTCTATGTACTAAACGATAAGTGAAAAGATAGAAAAAATTAATTGAAATGATGGCTATCTATATTTTTTTAAAAAAAATTAGACAAGCTTGAGTGGAATTTTCTCAGCCAAAATTAAAATGTAATTTTAGAATTATTTTTTAAAAAAGAAGGTGTCTTTTAAGTGTGGTGCAAAGATCATAAAGTAATTAAACTGAAAAGTCTAAGTGTCTCTTAAATTCAAATGTAACATTAACTGATTGGGGTGTTTTAAAACTTTCATAATCTATAATTAATTTTTCTTTCATATATATATATATTTGGACGACAAGTATCAGAACCCATGGATGTGCACATGTCAGTACTAAGGCTCTACATCGACCCACATATCCTCAATTTGCGCAGAATATAAGGTTCGATCTCAGGTCATCTCTGAAACGAATATCTTACGCAAGGGATCCGATATCAATTGATCTAAACGCCGTTCACCTTTCATATACTATTATACAATTTTTTTAAAAAAATTTTAATTTTAATTTTAATTTTAACATTTTCGCTACGGTTAGACACTTCATTCCAAACGTTGTTTCTCACGTGTCACTCACACGTGCAACGTCATCACCCACACACTTTTGATTTTCCCTTTATATCCCTTTCACCTTCGTCTTCGAACCATCCCCCCCTTCGTTTTCTTCTCATCTCTCGCACGCTTCTCCGTCGCCAAACCCTCGTCTCCTCACCGTCATCGCCATGGCCAGTCCCAGGCCTTGGTTTCGCCGTTGCATGGAATACCTCAGGTGCGACTACTTCGTCTCCGACTCCGAGAAGGACCCCCATTCCCCCGGCACCATCGTCAAGCGCCAACCCGGCGGATGGAAATGCATGCCCTACATCATTGGTACTCTCTTTTTCTCTCCCGATCTAGGGTTCTTTTGATGTGTTTCTTTTGATGAGATTGATTGAATTTGAGATCGCATCATTTGGGGGTGGGTTTTGGTGTTGGTGATTGAAGGGAATGAGACGTTTGAGAGGGTGGCTTCCTTTGGGTTGACGGCGAACTTCACTGTTTACCTGGTGAATGAGCTTCACATGAAGCAGGTGTCAGCGACTAACCTCGCCAACATCTTCTCCGGCACCACCAACTTCGCTCCGCTTCTCGGCGCTTTCATCTCCGATGCCTATTGGGGCCGATTTCGTACCTTGGCCTACTCCTCCGTCGCTACCTTCTTGGTCAGTGCTCTCACTCTCTCAGCCCCACTTTTTTCGTTGTAAATTTCTGGCATTTTTGGGGGTGATTTGTGAAAAGTCACGCCGCTTGGGCCATCCGAGGACTGTTGACGAATTTCAAGTATTTGAAGGGACTGAGAGACAAGTAGATTGAATTGAATTTCCAATTTTCAAGGGACTAAGAATAATCTTTCACTTCTTGTGATTTGATGACCTTTTCCCTTGCTTTCTGTGAAAGTTTAATTTTTTTTTCTTTTAATTCTATTTTGTTTTTTATGACTATGCTGATGCCATACTTAAATTAAATGATTCAGAGTGTGTTTCACTCTTTTTTTTCTTTTTCTTTCATGAAAAAAACCTTTTTGCTATTGTTGGCTAGTCTTATTGGGAAAAAAATGTTCAGTCTCAAAATTAGAGTTTTTCATATTATATATATATATATATACACACACATATATACATATTTGAAAAAGTGTTTTTATCCAGAAGATTTGGAATTTTATTTTATTTCTTAACAAAAATGACACTTTTCTATGCTTCTATTCTCTGGGTAAATTTTTGTTATTTGTTGGGATTTATTAAGGAATACTTATAAGAATGTTTTCCCCTGCAAAATGCATGTTATCTTTTTATTTCTTTTATTATAATAATTTTCTCTTTTTGGAAGTGTGATTTAATGAAAAATTTAAACCTTTTCATTGTTTTCAAGGTGTTAAAAAAGGTAAAACATCTCAACTATTCTTTCTGATATAAAGATGTTTCTACGAGCTTTCGTTCTTCGCTTACAGTTCATGTACTAGAAAAAGCACTCATCCCAAAGAAAATGATTTATTTTTTATATATATATATTTTTTTACTTTGACCCCTTTTCCAATCAACGAATGCAGCCAGTCACAAGAAGCTCTCAGAGCTTTATTAGGCTAAGTAATGTTAGGCCCACATGCCATCTTTTCACTTGCAACACTGTGATCTCAAACCATGTTAAATTTGCACATATGAAGGAGATTGCTTGTTATTTAATCACCTCTTGCTTTAGTCTATTATCTTTTGCTCCCTGTGAGTCAATCTTGTTGTCAGACATGGTTTTATCTTGACTTTAGATGTTCATATGGATCAGATCACATTTATGGGTAAAGGCATTACTGTAGATTAATTTACTTCTTACAATTGAACCCCAACAAGTGGTACCACTACAGTTAAGCTCATGTGAATGGTATTTAGTATTTACTTTGTTTTACAGGGAATGGTAGTTTTGACACTAACTGCAGTAGTGCCAGACCTCCGGCCACCAGAATGCACACAAGCAAGCGAGCAAGCTGGGCTATGTACAGGGCCATCAAAATCTCAGCTTTCTGTTCTCTGGATTTCACTGGTCCTATTAGTCATCGGAGCTGGTGGTGTTCGGCCGTGCAGCATCACCTTCGGCGCCGACCAATTTGATCCAAACACAGAGAAAGGCAGGATAGGCATGAACAGTTTCTTCAATTGGTACTACTGCACTTCAACTGCAGCAGTAATGGTGGGACTGACAGTGGTTGTCTACATTCAGGATAGCATTAGTTGGGCCATAGGATTTGGTGTGCCCACTGGTCTCATGTTTTTGGCTATCATACTCTTCTTTCTCGGCACCAGGCTCTACATCTACGTCCCACCGGAGGGTAGTATCTTCACTGGAGTTGCACAAGTCTTAACAGCAGCATTCAAGAAACGCTCACTCAAGCTCCCTGCACCTAATAATGCAGAGGAACAAGAGGGATTGTTGTACAACCCCACAATTAGGAGTCCTCGTGTTCTTAAGCTTCCTCTCACTCTCCAATTCAGGTAAAACATTAAAACAACTCTTATCTCTTTTAGGTTTGTTGATTATTGGTGTCATCAATAGCAACCTTTATTCTTTCTAGTTGAACTGTCTTGCTATAATTGCATGATTCCTATACATTGCATCTATCCATTGACTTCGACAACTTTCTAAAGTTAAAAAGCTTACTCTCTCTCTCACTCACATGGTTTGCTTCCATGATTCTTTTTTCCAATTGGTCCCCATTCATGTTTTTTTTCAAACAATGTGATTGATTGGTACTGTTACAATGAATCATTACAGTGGATTGAACAAAGCCGCCATCAAATGTGAGGGTGAAGTGAAAGAGGATGGCAGCATAGCTCAACCATGGCGTCTGTGCACAGTGCAACAGGTGGAGGAAGTGAAATGCCTGATACGTATCATCCCTGTTTGGGCTTCCGGCATTGTGTGCTTTGTTGCACTAGCTCAACAATGGACCTTCGCAGTGCTCCAGTCACTACGCATGGACCGGCACTTAGGCCCACACTTCCAGATTCCACCAGGCTCTCTCGGCGCCATCGCCCTGCTCGCTCTCACACTCTTCATCCCAATCTACGACCAAGTCCTAGTCCCTGTCGCCCGTCACTTCACCAAGCACGAGAGCGGCATCACGATGCTCCAGCGCCAAGGGGTTGGCATGGTCATCTCGGCCATTTCCATGGTGGTGGCCGGGTTAATCGAGGTCAAGCGCCGCAACTCAGCGTTGGCGCACGGTGGCATGTCACCAATGTCCGTGTTGTGGCTGGTGCCACAGCTAGTGGTCATGGGTGTTGCTGAGGCATTCAACGCTGTTGGTCAGATAGAGTTTTATAACCGGCAGTTTCCAGAGCACATGCAGACGCTGGCCACGTCCTTGTTCAACTGCTCACTAGCCGGGGCAAACTACATGAGCACTGTGCTCGTTGTTATTATCAAGAACAACACGAGCTGGATTCAAGATGATATTAATGCTGCCAGGGTTGAGAATTTTTACTATATTATTGCTATCTTGGGTGTTGTCAACTTCGTTTACTTCCTTGTTGTCGCCCATTTCTATCGATACAAAGGGATGCCTGAGTACAAGAAGAATGATGGCGAGCTACAGAGTCTACCATAATGAGACTATGAATGAGAGAAGAGGGAGTGTGTCTTATGAACTTTTGGGTCCGTGTGTTAGAGTTAATTATTGTATGTTGTAATATTATATATATATATATATACTAAAAGAGGGAGACGATGAGTTGTTGGGTGGATGACAGTGAAACAGTGGGAAGGATGGTCACTGTGTAAGAATTGTAAGAGTGGGGTTTTGTCTGTTTTTATTTTTATTTTTAATTTTTATTTTTTTGTGGTGACTGGTGAGTCAATTTGGGGATGGACGGATGTTCTGGACACAAGCGAAGACTGGATTGAAATTTGAAATAGTGTTAGTAGTGGGTGACTGAAAGACAAAAGGATAGGGGGGGCGATGATGATGATGCATCCTATCTATCCATTCAATTTGAATCATAAAGTGACGAATGAATGAAAATGAGATATGCACGCATCACTCTCCTTTTAAATTTATTTTTTTTCAATAATTGCAGTGAATGACGACGAACATTAAATAAGGGTAGGTGTCTCATGAGTGGATGCTGTAAGTGTATATGATGATGCTCGGATGAGGACACGACCATCCCCACGAGCCTTGGTTAGGACCTTGATGTGCTCACGTGCAGTGATTTATTGAAAGGTGAGACATCATCATCGTCTTGACCAACAACTTAATCTCTCCCTCCTGATATCTTCTCAAAAGAGAGAAGAAAAAAACATTAAAAGATTCTTTCTTAAACTTTTTTTCTTCTTCATAGTTTACATTATTTAAGATGAGTTGTGAGATTAGAACCATCTTATCCTTGAAGATGCTAGCCCACATTCCTCCAAAATATATAATTAAATAAAATATATAATAGAATATTTCCTCCTGCAACAAACACTATATCAAGATTTACATACCTGCGGATTGCAGCTATTTTTTAAGGCCTCACCTGATTCCTCACTGAACAGGCCAGCTCTTTAGTTTTCCAGCTTGCATTTTTTTTAAAGGAAAAGGAGAAAAATGCATCATTCCAATGTATAACAAATATGAATAAATAACAACAGTATAAACATATGCTGTTGTTATTTGCAGTAATATGCATTCACTTATCAACCAACAAGTTTCACTCACTCACCTTCAGCTAAATCACAAAACTCTCCACACGGCTGTGGCGGCCATAATAATGCCTTCTCTTCTCCGAAGGTGTAGTCGAATAATCAAAATATGTACCTGTAGAGAAGATCTAAAAGTATATCAAACTTGCCGTACGCAGCCCAAATCGGTAGATTATGATAGCAACCAACATGAAAGGAAACAGATTTGAAACATTGCATGATACCAGGGTTAAATATGTTATGCTATACAATGGACATATTGGCTTTGCAAATGACCATAGATTGTGTCAACCTACAAGTCAGCTCACCACGCAAATAGAAAAAGATTTATACGTGGTAAATGAATGGAAAGAATTGGATTAACACAAATTTCTACCAAACTAATTTACAACTCTTTATGTTACATTTCAGGTGATGATGAGAAGGTTATTCTCATGGCCGTTGTTATTCACAATAGGGCGCAATGGGTCAACTTGCCAGGCACCATCCACAATGAACTTGATCTGTACCATTATCAGAGAAATTAGCAGAAAGAAGAGCAGAGGCTTTAGCTTCCACTAAAAAGTTGTTTCTCACCTCGTATCGGCCAGGATACAATTTTAAGTATAAGTAAAACATGCCTGCGGTTGATTTTTCCATCTTCCTCTGCAAATTACATGATAACAGTCAAGGTCCCCATACACATGTAGCGGTACATATAAATAGTTTCATATATGGAAAATAGTTGGTAGAAATGATGTGTCCTGGAAACGTGGGAACATGATCAAGATGAACCAAACAACCAAGCATACAAGACTAAAAGATTAGTCTCATTTTCAATCATCCATCAAATTCTATTACGGTTTAACATTAAAAGCACACTCTCAATTGAACAGCCTAAGGACTTAAAGACGATGGTAAAATTCTAATATGACTAACCAATAGCCACAGCATAAACCAAAGGTTCTGATGTACATACAAAACCAACTGCTTAAAGTTGAAAACCCATCAGAGTCACAGAAATGGCAAAGCAAAGGTACAGGTGTACATCCAACTAATCAGCGATAAGTCACACTGAAGGCAACAAATCGATATGCCTATGCCATATTTATATATATGAATATTTTCCTTTTACGGGAATGCTATCAGATAAGGAAAATATACTGTACTTGCAGTAGTCTGCAAAAATAAATAGCATTGAGAAGCTGAAGCAACCTTGGCATTTCTCAATGCCCTTTTTGAGGTAAAAGATTTAAAGACTAAGTAACCAACATAAAATTAATATTACACTAGTAATTCTCTGACGAGAAACATGGGAACAAGCTTGATTCCAAAAAAATGATAAGGAAAGAGTGGGGCAATGAAAAGTAACATGGATAGAGGATATACAGGAAATATTTTGTTGAAGTTATTCCACGTGGTTCGAGATATATACAAGTGCAAGAAGCATCTCCTAGTGAAATTTCATAATGGGAAAGAACACAGGCCTGATATTCACTGTGGACCAATCCTTAAAGATTATTGCTTGAAAATCACCAACTCAAATAGCCTTGGGATCTAAAATCCTAACAAGACCCCTTATTCTTCAAATGTTCCATCAGCAAAACAAAGAGAAGAGGAAAGCAGACACGGAAGGTAGGGCAATAACATCCTTGTAGTGGACATGTATAATTCATTATTAATTCCTGTCGAATTATTGTCACACAAACATACTTCCACATATGAATATGACCACCACTCTATCAGCTATTAAATATTGAAATAGCTCATCAAACCGGTCATGCACAACTAGCTATGTAATACAAAGACAATTTGCTAGATCTAGTTCGCAAAAGCACTTCAGACAAAAACTGTCTAAAAGAATGGAAGAGAGAGATGTAGCAAACCAGAACCATCATCACCAATGAATCAGCAGTCAACAGAAGTAGCATACCTTGCCTGCCCATCCATCAAAAGATCCAGCCAGGAATACCTCTGAAGCACAATTTGCCCAAATTATGCAAATCGTTTGGAGAAGTTGTATAGATCTTTTAGCAGCATCTAGTCTTCTTTGTTTATCTTCATTTATTTTTTGTGTTTCTCTGTCAAAAATCAAGTACCATCATGCTAATTCAGTCGAAAATTTAGTTAAAAGTGCCTTCTATACAGAGGATGATATCTGGATGTAAACATACAGAACAATTGTCTTTCCACATTAGAGGTATAACATACATTATCTCAAGTGCAATCTTTCCCTCCAGTACTGCTATTTTTGCTCGTATAGAACGAAGCTTATTCCGCGCATTCATTATTTCAGTCTCTTGGAATTCCCATGCATCAGAAAGCTTATGCATATCCTCAAGTGAATATTCCTGCAGCACGCAGCACACATAATGACGCATGAAAATTTACCATTGAAAAAGCAAATAAAATCAATTGAAGCAAGCTAAAGTACAATAAACCCATCAAAATCATACATGAGAGAGCAAATCAAATTAAAGGAAGACAAACTTCATAAGTTGCTGAAATTTGCTGAAGAGAAATCAGGATCAACAAAACATAATACATTTCTGACCATAAAAATAAAATAAAATAAATGAACGAATCCTTAATTTATAATTATGTTATGTTAAATGCTGGCAATCTATAATTTTAGTCTATTGTGAAAATGGTATTAGAAAAGATGAAATAAGAGAGCTATCATGGGGGATCATTGGCTGCCCATCTTGACAAAAAATTATCTATATGTTAGGTAAAGAGTAGTGAAAAACCAAATCAGATGGCAGAATGATGAAAAAATTGACACTTAAAACTTGAAAGTTTGTGGAGGAGGGCTATGAATGAATGCATGGGAAACATGCAAATTTATTACCTTACTGGAATATCCACCACCATTTCCAGACCTCAGCAGATGAAGCACAGATGTTAGTTCTGACTCCAATTGACGAAGCTGCATACGTATCTGATTTTGGTGTCTCCCATTACCATCAGATTTTGGTTCATTCCTTCCAGAACCACTTTCTTCAAGAGAGTCAACAGCTTTGCCATTAATGAAACCATCACTTAGGAAGCTGTGGTTCACAGTTTTTTTATCATCAGGAACAATTTCAGCAGCTGCAGCACACAATTACTTAAATTAACAATTACTGTATAACTCAAAGCTCAAGAAAGGCAGAATGAAGTATGATCACCTTCAAATTCAGATAATGAATTAAGTCTCTTAAGGTTCCATGTTGCCCATTCATCAGGTGTTGATTGTTTCTGTTCAGTTGTCTGTGCTGGCAATTGACTTTGAGGATGGGAATCACCAAAATTTGAGTTGGAACTCTGATGATAGTTAGAGGGTTCCAATCTGCCTCTGCCTTTGCTAGCTGCTGCCCTTGCACAAATGACAGAAAGAGCAGGTGTAGCACCATCAGATCCATCACATATCAACTTAGAAAATACAGTGGAGGGCTGAGTATAAAAAGCCTCATTTCTGCATTTAAAATTGTATGGCATGATGCCTACAGCTCAATAGATCACCGATTTCATCAGTGTAAAAGACCAGAAAGAACAATCAGTAGCATGCAAATGAGCCATCAACTTAACTTGACAAAGGACGAAACCACATTGTGCTTATGCATAAGAAGAACATGATATGTAGCATCCTTCCGAAAAGTTAATTGTGGAGTAATTCCCCAAATCAGATATTTAGAACATAAGAATATAGGATAGCCTGCTAACATAAATACCAGAGAGAATGTTTTACAAGACCTTTACAACTAGAACAAAGGCACAAATCTATGCCTTTGGTCAAACTCTTAAACATTACATATGGTTAAATGAGGAAATATTAGTCTCCTATCAACAAGATCCAATTCTAAATCTCATCACTCAAATTTTATATTTAGCTCTCAAGATGGAAAAGCTACACCAGTTATCGTGATCCATATGTTAAGAGATTAACTAGGGACTATACAAATAAATATTGTAGGTGTACAATTTGCATTAGGAAATTTGATTTAGTATTTCCACACATGCACACACACTGGGATGCAGAGAGAGATTTTAATGATAATATGGATTTCACAAGCAACGTTGAGAGTCTAAACTATAAGCTTTAACCTTGAATATTGAAACATACTATCTCCAATGTGGCCCCAAGTTACCCTATAGCCAACAAGACAAGGTGGTATTGGCAACCAAGCGGAAGTTGACTATGAAGTTAACAAGCCCTTACAATGGTTCATGTTTGTAATCAGTTGATTACTTATAATCTGATTTGAAATACCTCAAGATACCCCAAAATTAGAATGAATCCCTCACATACCATGAAAAAACTTAATTAAAGGATCTTTGAGTAGGTCTGGTGCATTGTTAAACAGGATGGTACCTCAACTTCTATCATTTATTGATTCGACATGACAATATCCAACATAAGATTCTTCTTGCAGAGGAATTAAAGTCCACATGTTGCGCATGAGGATTTGAACCGTAATCAATTTTTCTGGAGTTAGGATAACTTACCAATGTAGCTAAACATTAGACAATGCTGGATTTGATAATGAAAATAGGAAGGACCGAAGGAGTAAATGCACTCTTTGTTTGTAACTTAGTATGCTATCAGTTAAAATAAACTCATAATATGTGAAAGCTATGTTCTTTCTCCTTGTTCCTCAAGCTGAAAAAAAGAGCAGGGTAACATTACTCAGTATGAAAATGTAGGCTCTGAAATGCCGGAGTAATTTTCTTTAATAATGTAATTGAACCCACTGAACCTGTTACTGAAAGCGGACAAGTTCACTACGGTCACTAAAAGTCAAATATATATGACAGTGGATGATTAACCCATCTTCCTAAAGTTTAACGAATTGTTGAAAGCACTCCGGTGCATGAATAATTAAACCGTCCAAAAACTTGGCTAGTACAGGAAATCCTCCACAAGAAAGACAAAAGCAGCCATAAATAAATACATTCCAAAACAAAAATTCACCTGCATGCTCTTGATGATGCTCGCCACTCCTCCAAGACACACTACCGTTGATTTCCTTTTCTCTGGGTCCCAACCCAAATGTCAGATTCCTCTCTTTCTCGAGCCTACACAAGATCCCCTTAATCCCCGTATCTTCCTCGTTTTCCATGTCTCTTCAAACACACAAAAAAAAAAAAAACCAGAATCACTAAAGCACACCTCATCAAGAAAAAAAAAATAATAAAAAAAGGTATAATACTGAAAAAGCTAAGGAATAATCCACCAAAGCTTACATCAATCGACCCGAAGACGAAGCCAAAGCAAAACACTCCTCACCAGAGTCCCTCAAGGGCTCATTCGCAGGCTCCCAACCACTCTCCAAACCCTTCTCGTGCTCCCCTCCTCCATCTCCACCTCCACTTGCTCTTTCTCCCTCTCCTCCTCGCAATCCCATCCATAGGCAAGCCACCCACCACGGGAAGCAATAGCCTCAGCAGAGATCACCACGTCCAGCCGCGATCAGCTCCTGCCTACTAGGAAACAAACAAGGGTTACCAGAACCCTCCATAAACTCAAACACCTCAGCCTCAAGATCCTCAGACTCATCCTTCCCCTTCAATCCAAAAACCAAGCTCCATCTCCGATGAAACCCTAGGGTTTGACTCTTTGGCACATCGACACGGAGGAAAACAAATTCCTGGGGTCGTTTAGGCCACAAAAGAGGAAGAGATGGAAGGGAGGAGGCGATGGAGAGGGAGCGAGGCAAGGAGAACGGAGGACGCGAAGATGCGAGCATGGATTCAGGAACGAAAACCAAAGAGAACGATGAAACGAAGAAGACGAAGCGCTTATAAAGGAAGAAGAGAAGAGAAGAAGCGCGCGCGCGATAGCACAGGGAGAAGGGCGGTGAGCTTGGTTGACCTTTTTGGCCTTTTTGGGCTTTTTGGGGTTGAGGATGAGTCTTGGAGATTTCGGTAAGTTTACGGGGATGGTGATCGGATGCATTTGCATCGGGATCAGTGATTTTTAAAGATGAAAACAAATTAGGAAAAGGCTTCTTCTGGCTTCTTGTGTGACGGCCCATTGGGCTTATCTGGGCCCCATTTTTAATTATTTGAAAATAATAAGGGAAAAAAAGGTAAAGAGTTATTATTCTTTTTCTTTGCTTATATGTCCCTGCAAAAATGGAAATTTGCTTGTTTGCGTATGTAAAGATAGAATGTTTGGTTTAAAAAATTTTATTGAAATGCTTTATTTTTTTTTGTCTTGGTTTATTCATTTGAAAAATGAAAATTGATTTTTAATTGTGTAAATGTAGAAGTAAATAAAAATATTTGTAGAGGAATATAAGTAAATATCTAATTTTTATGAGGGTATAGAAGTATTTATATATATTTTTTTATGTGGATAGGGGTATGTATGCAGGCGATTTTTTCAAACTAAAATTATGTGCATCTTTAGAGTTATCATTATTTTTCAATGAGAATGACATCCATACTTTGACTTAAGCTAAAGGGAATTTTGAATTGACCATTTTATCCATATGTAATATATAATATTCAATACAAAAGAACTACAGTCCTTGTGTGCCATCCATGCAAAAAATATTATATAATTCCAATTAAAACAATCATCATTTAGTGAAATTTGATTAATTTTTTTAACAAAGATTTAATGCCTATAGCAAGCTCTGTTCAATGGAGGAAGGAGACTGGAATAAGCTCATTGAATTAGATAACATGATAAGTTTATCAGATGATTGGATTTATAGAATACTGAATTTTATTATTGCTTGATTGAGTTAAGACTCAAGCAATTCCAAAAATGAATCATCAGATGTAACACACTAATACTTTGTATTTATAGAAGAATAATTGTAGCAAATGTGATGATCATACATGGCTTATTGTTAATATTCAAAATAATTAAACTGATCAAATGATACAACAAAATCATATGGATATCAAGAAGGCAGCTTTGCCAGGAAAGTAAATCCACTGCCGCAGTAAACACGGAACTGGGAGCTAGCAAACGGTCCGTTGTAGCTGATGTCGAGTGCCTGCGGGCAAGTTTGGTCACATGAGTTGCCTAAACCAAGTTGGCCGTGTTCACCCCATCCCCAGGTCATGACTGTTCCGTGCTCTGTAAATAACAACAGTTGAAGATGCATCAGGAGCCGGGACTCTCGAAGCATTAGGTCGGTGATTCTGTGAATATGATGACGGTGTTCGATGTGTTACTCACCTGTTACCAGAGCTGAATGTTCGGCCCCTGCTGCAATGCATATGGCCTTCTCCCCGTCAAGGCCGGGCACCTTCCTCAGATTGGGTATGGCAGATGAATCTGAAAATACAGTCATGCAAAACTATCAAGAACTAAGAATTAATTCAAAGCCATTGAATATTTTCATTCATTTAAGTGTTTGCCATGAAAACAGTGTTTTTAATTGAAATAGTAAAATGAACAAGGGTTTCTCACCATCTGAAGAAGGACTAGATGCCTGCTGTGACTTCGGAGCACTAGCAAGCATTCCATGGTGATCTCCTCCAAGAATATATGTGTCACCGTCTGTCACATAATTATAGACAAAAACAACGGGAAATTAGATGAGATAACAACGGTTTCAGATAATTAACAGTTCATTTAGAAGATAGCTACCAGCAATTAATAGAGCATGATTCCAGCCAAGAACAACTTTTGAGAATCTCAATGGTGAAGTGAGAAGCTGTGGGATGTGACTACCTGAGCTCCCACCGAATCCTCTGCCCCAAGTGTACAGCTGCCCGTTAGCTAATGAAAAAGGTTCATCCATAACAATAATCATTCTTGAATTCAGTAAAAAGCTGAATCACTTGTGCATTCCATGAAATGTACCAAGACAAAGAACTCACAAGTCAGAGCAGCACTTTGGTCACCATTGGCGCATACATCAGCTATGCTACAATTTTCAAGTCCGGGAACAACCATAGGAAGATAACTGGATCTTGTGGCTGGTTTTCCAATTTGCCCATGTCTTCCAGCACCAAAGCCATATACCAAATCTCCTGATGAACTTGCATCTACATTTTCAGAAACACTTGAATGGGAAATGCCAACAATTGTCTAATAGATGCTGTACTAATTTAACATTAAAAAATTAAAAAATTTGCACAAAGAAGGCAGCTAGATGTTTAATATACTTCAGAGGTGTAAACAAAGAGGGCAAAGTGATTATGGTATTATGCACTCTGTCTACATCCAAAGAAAAAATCCAAGTAAATTAGTGCGAAGGAAAGGTTAGATGATAACGGAAAAATTGAAGGTGATATCACCATTGAAGAATTCTCAACATATCAACTTGATGACAGCAATAAATCATAACAACCAATACTATTGGATTAAGTTTCCCATGGCAAGCTTATATAGAATCATTGAAGAAAACTTCCTAATCCTGTCAGCATCCATGGGTTTATATAGACATTGGAAAAGAGGGAAATTTAAGCTCAAACAAATTCATCTCTAAAACCACACTAAATAAATTAATAATAAAACACGATTTTGAGACTTTAATCTTTACCTTTAACTAAGGCAATAGAATGCCGCATGCCACATGCTACTTGCTCAACATGGGTTGCATCAGAGAATGAGATTTCAATGGGAGAAGAATGTGACTCATTGTTTCCAGTTCCAAGCTGCCCAAATGACCCATCCCCACACATGAAGAGACGCCCAGTGTCTGTAGCACTAAAACAAAGTTTCACTAACATTTATCATGGAACAAACCAAGAATTCCTGACATGAGGTGTATCAGAGACATTAATAATAAGAGAGGTAATGGATAGAAGATTTGATTGGTGGAGATTAGTAATTTGATCAACAAAAGCTATTAATACAGCCTTTTAGTGTGAGAAATATTAATATGAACAAGAATAAGCTACCCTCTTCTAGGTCAAGAAAAGCCATGCATCGTGCAACACCATATCCTCCGTTTGTGATCAATGGTGAGCATAATGACAATGGCAGCAATCATTCTCAACTCTTCACACTGACCTTTAAATGAGCTTCAACTTTTCTTTTCCACATTCATCATTGTTCATATCTTTCCCTCTGTTCTGCTGATTCATTGGTTAAGTATCCAACTATCCATTGTGCACATGTTCATAAGTACTCAAGTGGTCATGATATCCCAATATAAAAGAAAAAACTAGATCAAATAACCAAATTCCTCATTCATGGAGACACACACATACAGACATACATACAAAAACAAGTTTGTCGACAAAGAAGACTTGGAAAGAAGTGGTCCTATAACCAAGCAAAAATAAGATATACTCCTGGTTAATAGACTAAAATCAAAACTCTATAAAGAGGCAGAAACTAGAAAGTAGACGTTAATTATATTGTTCAATCAAAGGGTACCATACAGCTCCCCCTCTCAAGTTGCATAGTGCTCCAAATCATCAAAAGATTTATCTTTTATTAAAGAAACCACAAGCAGGATCCGAACCAACTATTATTCACACACAATTGAATACTTCCAATCATTGAGCAGAAAAATTGAAGGCAAGAAAGGAATCCACAATCACAAAGTTAGCATTTTGCACAAACCTGTGACAAATCCAGAGTGATTCCACCCAGCAGCAACATCAGAAACAAAAAAACTCTCCAACAACTTGACAACCCTAGGTTTCAAGCAATTGTTCATCTCCTCATGGCCAAGTTGGCCTTTTGTTCCTCTCCCCCAAGTCCATACCTTGCCATCACCTACAAAATCACACAAAAAGAGTATTAAAAAACACAAAACCTAGAATACCTATCAAAGAATCAATAGTCATGGTGGATATTGGAATCACCGGTGAGGGCGATGGCGTGGGCGCCGCCGCATGCGATGTGGGAGATGGCGGGGAGGGATGTGATGCGCTGAGGGAGGAACTGATCCTCGAGCGTGCCAGTGGCGAGCTGGCCCTCCGTGCCGGCGCCCCAGCTCCACAAGCACACCTCCTCCTCTTGCTCTCCACTCGCCGGCGTCGCCGCCATTGTTGCGCCAGTTTGTTCCCGCGATTTCGATTCAATGATGTATTATTATATTTACTTCAATTTGATTTATAAAACAAATATTTGGATAATTTTGTTTTTGTTTTTGTTTTTTTTACAAAGTTTGGATAATTTTGTAACTATTTTTTTTTCTTTATAAAAAAACTTTTTTTTCCCTTTTTATATTTTCAGTATATATAATTGAAAAATTACATAAAACCATCTTTGTAACAAGAATGGTAACTTCTTCCTTTTAATATAAATATAAATATATATATATATATATATATATATATATATATATATATATATAACATTTCGGAGTAAAAATCTGAAGTGAATGCTTATAATGTTGAGTTTTCATTTATTATTTTTTTTTTTTGAGAAAGGTGACAAGCGCCGGAACCCGGGATGAATACATGGGGGAGGCGCGCTCACCACCGAATCGTGCCCTCACCTTGCGCGAGATGGGGATCGAACTCGGAGAGCCACGCTCGACACTCGAGACGAACACCCTACGCAAGGGACCCGATGGCAATAGACCAAATGGTCGTTGGCGTTAAGTTTTTATTTTAACTATTGAACTTCAATTTGTATTATTTTGATTATTTATTTTTATTTTTTAATTTATTAGGAAGGTATCAGAGAATTCCAAAGAGAATTTGATGATCTGTACAAATTGAAGATCGATTCTAAAAGAAAACTATAGTACCCTAATATTTCATGTATAAATGACTTCTAAAAAAATCAATAATTGATCCCGATTTTTTTATATATAGAGACAGATGACAAACTCCTAATTTAAATAAAAGTCAAGAGTGTGCATATGAAATTATCACCTTTACACATTTGTGGTCTTACTTTTGTAGACCTTATAAGAAATTGGTGCTAATAGGTTAAGAAGCTAATAACTCTTATTTTTTAAATAATATGATTATTGATTTTTTCAAAAGATATATATAGACATATAAATAACAATATTAATATATTTATATTATTTTAAAAAACATACAAATTATTTTCATTCAAGTCTTTAAACTAGTGGCATATTACTGGTGTATACATGAAAGCATACAATGTCAATTATCACACATATAATATATACTTCTATTTTAAAAAAAATTATTAACAAAGACAGTGAGGAAGAGAGAGAGGCAGTGGCGGCGCAGGGGTGTGGCAAGGAGGGACATCCGCCACACCCTCCGCCGGAGAAAAAAAAACCTGTGTAGAGTCACGAGTGGTAGCAGCAGCATATGCATGGCAGTCACAACTACGATGGCTGCAACATCTCCTTTTCTCAGTATGGCGACTACTGGCGCCAAACCAAGAAGCTCGCCATCGCTCACCTTCTTAACCAAAAGCGTGTCCGGTCCTTTCATACTCTCCGGCAACACCAAGCTTCTCTTATGATTCAAAAGATAGCCGGTAGTAAAGAGGAGGAGGTGGTGAATGTCAGTGAGATTGTGTATGAGTATTCAAAAGAGGTGGTGAGCAGAGCGATGTCCGGGAAGTTGGGGAATGCTGAGAAGTTGAAGGAGATGGAGGAGGATTCATCAGTGTTGTTAGGAGGGTTTCAGGTTTGTGATATGTTTCCGGCGATGGGATGGTTAAGTGCGTTGATGGGGTTGGATGGGAAGCTGGAGAGGATTGCCAGGAAGTTGGATGTGTTCCTTAGTAAGATTTTGGAGGAGCATGTTGAGCGCCGGCGACATGGCGGCACCGGAGAGAAGGAGGAGGAGGACTCCGTTGACCTTCTGTTGGTGTTGAAAGAGGGAGAAGATGGAGACTTTGCCATCGCTGATGAAAACATCAAGGCTATAACCATGGTAATTTTTTTTAAATTATTTTTGCGGTATTTTTTTAAATAATCATATGTCTATACACACCTTTTCAAAATCTTAAAATTGCAAACCCATATAGAGACACACATACACTAATATTTCCTATCATTTGATAATAATAATAATAAAAAAAGGCTATCCTCCTTTTTTTTAAAAAAAAAAAAAAATTTAGTTCAATAATCAATGATCTATGATGGTGAATGAGTGTTATTTTTTAGGTTTTAAAAGATATATGCATATATAACAATCCATTAGTTGCAATTATTTGGAATTACTACATGAATTTTTTTTTTCAAGGGTAAAAAACTATATATATATATATATATTAGAAATTTGTTTAAAAACAAATAATAAACTATAGGTTTTATAGAATATGTTTACATATGACCAACAATTATTTAATCTATTAACAATAGATCCCATGCACAGCAAACCCATCTATTCTTTTTGGATAAAAGAAGTGTACCCGAAAAGACACTAATTTTCACTTTAGCCAAATGAAGTTAAAGTAAGAGCCGGTCACATTCCAAGGTCCCTTTTTCTCATACAACACACAGAAGCATTGAAAGTAGAAGGCACTCAAAGAAGATACTTTGCCTTCGTATTCACGCCGAGAGAGCACCTCCGGAGTTGGAGTACTCCATTGGTTAAGAAAAATTAGTTGTTATTCATATACTTGTGTACAATAATGAATTTTTTTTTAATTAATTTGACTTTCTTGTTATTGAATAGATCAATTAACTTTTGATATGTTTTTTTTATGTATTTATGTTTCATGTTTGTATGTCAGATTTTTTGTTGACTGATCAGAATGTTTATTCGGCGGCTGGAAATTTTTTTTTCCGTCAACTTTTGCCTCACCTTTTGATGAGTCCTGGCACCGCCATTGGAGAGAGGGGTAGGCACAAATAAATTGATGAATAGTACTTATAACAGTGAAAATTTCTGTTCTCTCTCCGAGTGGGTTGTTTCCACTTTTCCGTGCATCCCACTTGATACTGTTTATAATCACAGTATTACTATTCTTGACATGTTCTTTCTCCGTTTGAGTCTTAGTTTAATTTGGTCTTGCACGGGTAGATATACTAGAAATGAGATTTTACGGTTGTGATGGATTCAAATATTGTGTATAAAAGATTGAATGGTTCAGATTTAATTCACATACTGTGCATAAAAGATTGGATGGTTCAGATTTAATTACTGTGTATCTCACTTGATATTGTTTATTACCACAATATTACTATTATTGTGCATAAAAGATTGGATGGTTCATATTTAATCACTGTGTATCCCATTTTTCACCCTGCATATCACTTGATGCTGTTCATAACCACAGTATTACTATTCCTAATATGTTGTTCCTTTGTTTGGGTTTTAGTTTAATTTGGTCTTACACTAGTAGGTATAGTAGAAACGAGATTGGACTGTTGTGATAGATTCAAATATTGGATGGTTTAGATTGATCCCACTTGATACTGTTCATAACCACAGTATTACTATTCCTCAAATTTAATCATCACTGTTGGATTCGAATCCAACGATTCAAAGAAACGTCCATGGATTCAAAATCTACGAACGTTCATACGGACGGTAACTATGAACATCAGTAGATTTTTAATCTACGAACGTTTCTTTGAACCGTTGGATTTAAATCCAACAGTGATGATTAAATTTGAGGAATAATAATACTGTAGTTATGAACAGTATCGAGTGGGATACACAGTAAAAAAAATTGTGCCAAATTAAACTAAAACCCAAACAAAAAAGCAACATATCAATCAGTTCGGGGAAATGATAGAAATTTTCACTGTTATAAATAATGTTCATCAACTTATTTGTGTATATCTCTCTTCTTTATTGTATCTCTATTTTTATAAATTTTAAGTACGTACCTGTGAAATTCCCCAGAATATGTTTCTTCTATATATATATTGCTAACATAGGTAGTGCATCCAATTTTGCAATATATATAAATAAAGATTAAAGAAATCATATCACACAAGGTAAGATGCCTGTCTGATATCATATAAACTATTCAAAAATCTAATCAAATAAATATAGATGCTTACCACATGAATACCAAAAAGTAAAATATGTATAACTATAAACAGACAAAAAGAAAAAAGAAAAGTCATCATACCAATTTCAATATAACTACATTTTATATTACTTTTTTAAATAAATAAAAAATATAAAAATATATATATATATATAAACACAGAAAAGCCTAAAAGGACATGCTAGAAATGGCCACCTTCATGCAACCTCCTGAACAAAGTCCAAGAACACCATGAACAACAAGACTACAAATAGTCTTTAAAAACCATTTTCAAAAATTTTCAACCAACGGCTACTTCCACCACAAATTTTCACACTTCCCCATGCAAATGTCTCCCTCTCTACATCTGTGCTCTGTACCTCACTTTACTTTAATAATTAAAGGATACCTCCAATGATCCCCCACACACTATACTCTACTCTCTCTCTCTCTCTCTCTCTCTCTCTCTCTCTGTTCACTTCCTCTCTTCTTCCAAGCTTCACTACCAAGCAAGCAAACTTCTGCATTTCCTCTTCACAATGAAGCTCTACTTGTCTCTCTTAGCTTTCTTTACTCTCTTCTCCTTGTGTATTACTCCATCTTGCTCTCTTACACCAGATGGTAAGCTATACTAATCTCTTCACTGAGTTCACTGGGTTCCTGTTGTTGTTTTGAACTAAAGATGTGGTTTTTGATAACAGGAGAAGCACTCTTGGAGTTGAAGAGTGGGTTTAATGATAGTAAAGGGTTTTTAAGAAGCTGGAAGCACAAGGACCATAACCCTTGTGGTTGGCTTGGTGTCACTTGCCACTTCCCTGACCTCCGCGTCCGCTCCATGTTCACCACCTTTCTCTTCTGTTTATCTTTTTGTGTCTTTTCATCTTGTTTGTTTCAATGTTTCTTACTCTTTTTGGTATGTATGGACTTCATTGCAGTAACTTGCCTTACATGCAACTTAGTGGTTTTATCTCTCCTAGCATTGGCAAACTCCAAAGACTGCATAGACTGTAAACTCATTTGCACTGCACACTTGTTCTTTCTACTATTGGTGTGTGTTTTTCAGTTTGTGTTTCTGATTGGATTGTGTTTTGGTTCTGATTTTGGGTAAAGGGCTTTGCATAGAAACAGCCTGCATGGACCGATTCCTCCTGAAATCAAGAACTGCAGTGAACTCAGAGCTATGTGAGTAATCACAGTTGTTTTTTATTTGCTTTTTTAGTGCTTGTTCTTTGTTACTTATTTTTGTGTATTTCTTTTTGTGTTTGTGAAGTTATCTTAGAGCTAACTACTTGCATGGTAGCATTCCTGCTGAGCTTGGAGAGTTAGTTCATCTCACAATCCTGTATGTGACTTCTCCAATGTCTTGTGATCATTCTCATGTGTATTCTTTTTTTTAATTTCTGATTAGTTGTATGTGGGCAATGTAGAGATTTGTCTAGCAATTTGCTTAGGGGAACAATACCGCCATCCATTGGACGGCTTGTCAATCTGCGGTTCCTGTGAGTTAAACTTGGATTTTTAACTAAACCAATTGATTCTGCGAAGTTTCTGTTGTTTTTGATTGTTAAATTATGCTTGATGCTTTGAATTTTCAGTAATTTGTCAACCAACTTCTTTTCTGGTGAGATACCAAATGTTGGAGTGCTTAACACTTTCAGGAACACCTCGTAAGTTTTGCAATCTGTAACATTTCTACTCCTACATGACAGTATTTGTTATCTTTTCGGTTTCTTGATGTCTAATTGAAATGATATGTATATATAGATTTGTCGGGAATTTGGAGCTTTGTGGTCTTCCAATTCAGAAACTATGTAGAGGTTCATTGGGTTTCCCAGCGGTGCTACCGCACTCCGATAATGTTGCTTCTCAAGGTACAACTCATTTCCATGCTTCTTCTCTAAACCGTTTTATATGAAAAGATAAACAAAGACAAGTTCATCGTTGTCGCATAATAATACTAATTTTGTTTTTATGTTCTTTCAAGGATTTGAATCAGCGGGAGTTCCGCCAATGCAAACTAGACGAACACCTCATTTTCTCAACGGTGTTCTAATTGGCGCAATGTCAACATTGGGTCTTGCACTTGTTGCGATCCTTGGTTTCCTTTGGATATGTTTACTATCAAGAAAGGGCAACCTCAGTGAAAAATATGTGAAAGTTGATAAACAGCATGTCCCTAATATAGGCAAGTCAATAATCTCTCAATGCTAATCGTTGTTCTCTATTTAAAATGGCACTTCTGACTCCTAATTCTTCGCCGCGGATCATTCTTATCAGGGACTAAGCTTGTGACATTTCATGGAGATATTCCATATTCATCGGAGGAGATCATTAAAAAGTTGGAGCAATTAGATGAAGAAGATGTTGTCGGGTCAGGTGGTTTTGGCACCGTATATAAAATGGTAATGGATGACTCTAGCATATTTGCTGTCAAGAGAATTGACAGAAACCGCGAAGGTTCTGATCAAATATTTGAGACGGAGCTCGAAATTTTGGGTAGCATCAAACACATAAACCTTGTCAACCTCCGGGGATATTGTAGGCTACCCACTGCTAAGCTTCTCATATATGATTACTTAGCTTTGGGAAGCTTAGATCACTATCTACATGGTGATCTTTCTTGATTCTTTTCGGTCTAGTTTAATTTTCTTAATTGAAATACATATCTGTTTGTTGAGTATTGTTGGTTTGTGCTTTGAATTCTAGACCACGGGGAAGACGAGCAGCAGTTGAACTGGAATGCTCGGATGAAGATCGCACTAGGTTCTGCTAGAGGACTTGCGTACTTGCACCATGACTGCTCTCCTGTCATCATTCATCGGGACATTAAGTCGAGCAATATACTACTTGATAGAAGTTTAGATCCTCATGTTTCTGATTTTGGCCTTGCGAAGCTACTTGTCGATGATGATGCTAATGTTACAACTGTAGTTGCTGGTACTTTTGGCTACCTAGCTCCAGGTATGTTATTCTCTGTTTTGGTTTGGGGTTTTATGATTTATCGGCCTCATTTTTTTTATGATGTTGTTCATCGGTTTATCGTATTTTCTTAACAGAATATCTGAATGATGGTCATGCAACTGAGAAATCAGATGTTTATAGCTTTGGTGTGCTTCTCTTGGAATTAGTCACAGGAAAGAGGCCAACAGATCCTTGTTTTGTTAGAAGGGGTTTGAATGTTGTCGGCTGGGTAAGCAAATTACATTTCCTTTCCATGATATATGTACAATGTAAATATAACCATTTGTTGAAACATAGGTGCAGTATTGAAATCTTACATATTCCTGCAGTTGAATACGCTGAACGAAGGGGATCGGTTGGAGGAGATAATAGATGAGAAATGTGGTAATGTAGATGCCGAAGCAGTTGAAGCGGTTCTTGATATAGCTGCAATGTGTACCGATGCAAACCCCGATGAACGCCCGACGATGAACAGGGTCTTGCAGATGCTGGAGGATGAGTTCATGTCACCTCGATCGCGTGATTTCTATGAAAGTCATCACCTGGACATAATCTAGGTTATGGAGAAAGTTTTGTAGATAAATGTGTGCTGTTTTGCAGTTTCTTCTGGAGAGTTTCAGTTTATGCTTCACTATCTAGTGAAGTGTTTTGTATAGAAGTTAAAAGACTTGCTCATTTAGACATTGCTTGGCTTTCATCAGCCCTGAGAATGAACCAAATTTCTGGACTTTTATGTGAAAGCAATGTTACAATACCAGGCATATCTTGTCTTTTAACAAACAATGGTACGGCGATTAAGTTTTGCCGCCTTGCTTAGGATATTCATTAACAAATAATTATATTAAATTATCGACAAGGATTTTGTCAGGAAGCTACAGAGCTGAGGGTACATGGGAGGCATTCGTCGACCTGTTTCCTTTTCAAAATATATCGTCATAAGCCACAATCTCCCTGCCCTTTGAAGGCAACTCTGATGTATTTGTGGGATTCTTTGCACCAATGTCAAGTTTTTTGTTGCTTCTACCATATTTGCTCAAGGGTTTTTCAGCTCGGAGTAGCCTGGAAGTTGAAGAAACTTGAACACCTATTCTCCATTGCACTGAAGGATCAGTTCCTCGGCATACTTGCACCTGGAACGATGCTCAATTAAAATTATACATGGAAGTGATAACCAATAAGAGTGTAGGAAATTCAAGAACAATTAATTAAAAAAGATCCACTGTGCTTCAAACCAAATGACTGCTCACTAAACAAGAAGCATTGCAAGATATCTGCCTATTAACTAGTGAAGTGTTACTCTGAACAAAGGAAAAAAAATAATATAAAAGATGTTCCCTTGTCTTACTCTGCATAAATGTTCCATCCTTCTTTTATCCGCAACTATAACTTGGCTTCTCCAAAATCAATTAAGCATCAGCAGATTGCAAGGACACAAAGCACAATATATTAGCTGGTTCTGATGAAAGGATTTTCAAAATATAAAGAAAGGCATATTGCCCTTAGTTAACTTGTTTACTTTCATTCCTTGTTTGGCCTTGACATCATGCAAACTGTACTCTCCCTAGCTAAAACTTCTATATAAGAAATCATCACCACAATTGTCAAGCATGATGCAGCTTCCGGTTCAGACAACTAAACCAACCGATACAAGCAAGAAATGAACACCATGAAAAATGGTGGGAAGAGGCTACTATCCAATAACATTAAAAATCTGAATCTTGAGTATTATGCAAAAGCAGCTATATAAATGGAGCGATAAAAAAGCTAAAAAAAAAGGTTAATATTATTAGTAGTGCAACTATACCTCGTCAGAAACATTCAGATACTCGCATCCTATCGACACTGTCGCATGTTAACACTGAGAAGTATGAAAAGATAGAAGTTGGCATTGCAAAAGCTACAACAAATTTATCATTGTTTGTCAAATCTTAGTGTTTTACCATACAACAGACTAAAAGCAAGATTGAACCTGTGAAGTAGCAAATGCAATGAAGAACAATCACCATTCACCAAGACAATTGAAGGTGCAGGACAGCTAAAAATTTAGAAACTTGGCATGCCTAAACAATAGAGGGAAATGCAAGACATTCAACGCTTGATCACACGTATTTGATCCTGTTTCTAAGCTAAGTACTGCAATTTATGAACAACATCAGCTTCAAGCAAGAAAAAATTTAGCTTTCAATCCCTCCTTAATGCAACTACACTATTAAGAGCAAGAACTCTGGACCAAAATTCAAGTCTTTATTTGCACATTTGATTCCTAATTTAAACCCAAAGTCTTTAATTGAAGCTTGCCATCAACTACCAAGTAATCCAAAAACCTAATTTCTCAAATCTGCATCAAATCAAACACTAAATACAGCAAATCAGAACAACTGAGAGAAAGAAGAGTCAGAGAAATTACTCGCTGGGATCGAACGAGAACGCCGAAGTCAGGGTTGAGGGCGGCGGAGACGGCGGCCTCAGCGGCGGTGGATGAGCGGAAGGTGACGTGCCCGGAGCCATCAGCGTCCATGCGGATGCGGGATACGGGGCCATACATCTCCATCCGGGACTTGAGCTCCAGCACCGTGCAGTCCGCTGGGAGCCCAGTAACCACCACCAAAGACGACGGGACCCTCTTCGCCGTTCCCTCGTCGTTTTCATCGGGCGCTTCCGTCACCGGCGGGCGGCGAAGCCTCTTGCGGAGAGGGATCGACGGCGGTGTCGCCGCCCTCTCCCGCTTTCCTCTTGAACTCATACTAAAGCTGTCATTTTTTCTGGTTCACCGGCGGCGATGATAAGGAGAAGATAATTGGTTCGGATCTGTGCTAAAGTGGATCCGAATCCGATATAGAATAAGTTGTGATTTACAAAAAGATCCCCACTTCAAAATCTTTTTGCGAAAAAACCCTCTTATATTCCTGGACATTTTACTATAATTCTTGAACATATATATATATATATATATATATTCCAATGAGATGTTGTGGATTGTTTACAAGGAAAAAGAATTTGTTAAACTTACTTATTAATCCCTGCCAGGCTCTAATGTTTTAATACAATAGAAATTATGAGTTACATACAAAGATTTGGGGGATTAACAATGAAACTTAAACACAAATTTGGGCAGACAGTCACAATTCTGCAGATATTTGGTGAACGTAACAAATCAAATTTGGTACTTTACAAGCAATACATCTGGCAGGCTAGGAAGAACACATAACACATTAAAATGCTTGTGTAAAGAACTAGATTTCATCACCAATCAAGACATGGGGGGAGCATCACACAAACTTCTGTATGAAGACTACAAAGAAGCAGATGAAAAAGAATATAAGAAAAACAAGTAATACACAATTGATCTTTTAAGTAAGTGTAGAATTTTGAAGACATCACAAAAAGGTCAAGTACACATTTATTTGGGATAAGAAAAATAGTTCAGTCACAAAGTTGTGATGCAAACTGGAAGCAACCTTCCCAAATCAAATGAGGATTTACTAATTAGGTGCTCTGATAAACAGCAACATGCCAGTAAAAGCTCGAGGGCTGCCTGCTTTGCTGCACGGAAGGGAAAACAATGAACACGCAATC
The DNA here is from genome assembly GCF_009730915.1 of Dioscorea cayenensis subsp. rotundata. Classification (NCBI taxonomy): domain Eukaryota; kingdom Viridiplantae; phylum Streptophyta; class Magnoliopsida; order Dioscoreales; family Dioscoreaceae; genus Dioscorea; species Dioscorea cayenensis. The sequence goes on along the minus strand of NC_052485.1, from coordinate 3,256,626 downwards.
AGGTTAGAGATAGCATATGGTACACAAACATATGGAACAAACATGGTAAGTTTCCAGATTCAACTTTCAGGTATGCTAATCAGAAAATCTGCATGGTGTTCTAATTCATTGTTCATAATTTAACATGTACAGAACAAACCTCGCTAAACAAGTTATATGACAAACCAGTATGTAGTAAGTTTAGGAAGCAAACATCGTGCAATACTTTCACTAAAATTCAATAATTCCAAGGCTGATCACAAGTTGCTCTAAAATAATGCTAATGCATATTTAAAAAAACGTTCTTGTTTGAACTGAAAATCATGTAAACAATCCGCATTCCATTACAAGTGCTTTGCCAGACACACTGAAACCCATGAGCTTGAAATTAGTGATGAAAAATCAACAGGCATCATCAGCCAACTGCTTTCTTTGGGTTTCTCATGGTTAGTAAAGGGGGGAAAAAACCAAGTCAAGAATACAAGGGGAAACATAAAAGAGTGTATCAACATATTGGAAGAACCTAAGAAGAATGTGTTAATGTAATAAGCAATGATCTTAATTAATCCATAAATGGAACACCTAGTAGTTTCTCCATAGGCATGGCTTTAGAGCCTTCGACTAGCAGTTTTCAGCTTCCAAGTCCAGTGAAGAGAAATCAAGCTCTATGACAAAAGGAAGGGCTTGCATTTGGGCGAAAAAACTAATTAATTATCATAGTACAATCAGAAGCATCTAGAAATAAAGATTCATCAACAGCCTGACTCCCCAAATAAAGTTTTAAGATTTTTTAAAAGAATACATTTCTATACATTATTATTACCACAAGAAACTAGATATATCTCTCATAACAAAAGGAGAGCAAATCATGGACATTTAAAAGATCCTCAAACAGTTGCATTTTCTAGGGCAATGGCATGGGCTACAAATTTCATTGAGGAAGAACTCATCTAGATTTTAATGTTTCATGATTATCAATGTTTTATAGGCCTTACAAGGGTCATATACATATTTATATATATATGTCTGATCAACAAAGCTCGTTACTTGTGTTTATAATACCATGCATCTCTGTTCAGGTGCTATCCTGGTGCTCAACGAAAAACTATCTTCCCTCCTATTTTAAACTCGGGTCCAATCTGAACGAAGAACCAATATCAAGTTCACAGGCAGTTTACGGTAAACAATAGGTATCTATCTATTGAACTAAATGATGAAAAGAGAATTGGCAAGAAACTGAGGAAGTGTTATTGATGAACTTCTCATTTCTTTTCTTTGTTTTCAGTCAACCCAAAAACACAAAACAAAAACTGGCTGACAATATAATCAAAAGCAATAAATTTAGCATATCCTTCACTCATATCTCTACAAAACAAGAAATTTAGTTTATAAACGGAAAAAAATCCTCAATTTCACAGTAATTCACCATCTCAATCCCACTGGCAAGCAAATACACATCTAGCCCAGATTTATAACCACCTTTTCCTATATATATATATATATATATATATATATATATATATATATATATATATATATATATATATATATATATATATATATATATCTAACAAGCATAAAATTTCCCAAATTAAACTTTGCATATCTAAAATAAGTTCAAAAATTAAACCCTAGATTCGAATCAATAACCACAAAAGAAACAATGCATACGGCAATGATTAGGGTTTGTATTTCTGAGAGGGCGGAGGAACAGGTGGCTCAGCGAGGAGGATGTCATCATAGGGATCACGGCGGCCGGGGGCTTGGCTGATCTGGGCGTCGGCGTAAAGCTGGGCGTTGAATCGCTCGAAAGTCCAGAAGCCATAGGGGCGGAGCGGCAAGCTCCACATCTCCTTGGTCTTCTTGCATTGCTCCTTGATGGCATATACGTGCTCCCGTGCCTTCCGATCCCTCTCCACGGGATCCTCCATCAGCCTCAGTATCAGGTTCTCAGCAAACTCCATCACGAACTTCATCCTCTCTCTCTCGACTCCTCGACGATTTTCTTATGGCTCCCACGAAAATTAACTTTAAATCCCTCTATAGGATAGAATTTTTTTATTTGGACCCAAAAACCCTTTTTTATTTTTGTTTTTAAAAAGATCCGAAAACACTATCCGCTCTTCTAGCGCTCTTATTTTCTTATATACCCCTGCAACTAAGATTAATTGTGGGATGCTCTTATCATTTGTGCTTATTTGTATAATTATGAAATCCTTTTGTTCTGGTTGCAGCCTTTATTGACACTCTCAAAGACTTACATAAATCTGCAAGTAGATTGATTGCTAAACATGAAAAGTACAACCTTAATAAGAGTGAACTAATGGCATGGTTTTTGTTTGATCATACAAATTATTTTTCAACTTTTTTTTTTTTTATGTCAAAACATGGAACTTATGAAATATTTTGCTTTACAAATCCCTCTAACTAAAACACACCTATAATATTGAATTGGAGATCCCAGTTAATCCTGATTGACCTTATACTAACATGAGTGAGACTGTACACATGATAAACATGCATCATCTTCCGCGCTTCACAAAAGTATACCAAAATCACCTTCACCTTTTGATTGATCAGCTCTCTCATTCTACAGATGCAGGAGCAAAAATAAATATACATAATTGAAAGTAATGTTAATATTTTAATCAGCAGGTTTTCCTTTGCACTCTTCTTGCACATTTTCAATTGATTTGGATGAGCTGCACTTTTGGAGTTGGGGACCAGTATCAAAATGTTTTCCAGGTTCAATGGCACCAAGAGAAGTAGAGGCATGCATTGGTTCCTCCTGATGTGAAGATGATGGTGGCGTACTGGATGGATTATCCTCAGAATCACCGTACTCATCTCGATCATTTCTTTCTCTGCCTCCACCTATAATAAATGGCCGAGATAAAAATTGAAAATTTTAAATGAAGCCGAAGAAAAAGAGGATGCAATGGTTAGTTTCAAGTTATGTGATGGACCTGGATGATTGTAACCTGTGGTTACACTTGCAGGCTGCCCAACAGAATATGTTGCAATTCCCCTTCTCAACCTTGACTGCATTCACAGTTTTTTTCCCAGGATTAATGTATTACAATTTTTTTTTAATCTAAACTAATCATGATATTCTGGTGCAGTCCATACCTTTGCATTATCTTCACAGAATTTTACGACTGCAGAGATGTTTGAGTAACGGCCATGCACAAGTGTGTATGACCACAAAAGAAGCTTTCTTGGGATACTCAGGTCAAGGACACTCATGCCAAGGTTGCCATCTCTTATTTGATGTATGCCTCCCTCTGGAACCTTCGATGATGAAGCTAAGTATAGAGTAATACCTGATGGGAGAGCACCACAAGAACTCTCACGATAGAAATTATAGGAACATCTCATTAAAGCAGATGCAGCTTCTATGTTTTCTTCTGATGCTTGCCTGATTTGGATATTTTTGATTTTTGATAGAGCCTCGTACCAATTCATATCTATGCCCTTAGAATGAGCCCCTTCCACAGATGAACTCAAGAGTTCATCAGGTTCAAGATCAGCATAAAGTAGTTCATTTTCTGGATCATTAACTTGATCACTTACATGCTCTGAATCAGGCAATGGTGTGATGGAGACCAACTTCATTAGAATAGAACGGAACCAGGCCAAAGATGCATGCTTGCATATTTTAGCAGAGTTAACAGAACATAATTTTGGGTTTTTGAAACGTTTGCGGATCTTCTCGTGTACTGCTTCAAGTGTATCTGATCGAGTGTCACTCTCCAACAAGTGAATGTATTGGTGGATATAACTGCCATGCAAAACAAGAAAATTAATAAAACAGAAACAGCAAAAAAGAAAGGGAAAAAAAAAAAGCATGAGTAACGGCCAACTACTAACCCACAGAGGTTGCTCTCTGATAAATCTGGGCAGTTCACCTCAGGCATATTACTTATATCTGACCATAGGTGCACGTGATCCATCAATGTCGTAAACATCCTATCTAGCATTTGCTCATGAGAGATGATTTTATCAGATGAGCCATGACTTTCAGCATTACGGATAATTGATGACAAGAGTTGAATATACTTTCCGAGGGCAATTGGAACAATATCTCCCAGACACAAAGAGAACTGGCAAGAAAAATAGTTGTGTTATTATTGGCAAGAAAATGATACCTTCAAAAATGATGAAAAATCTCCACCAACAATTTATTCCAATAAGTTGTCAGTCCATACCCTCTTATCTGTTCGGAGATAAATGTAGGCCCTCTCAAGAGTGCATAAATCTCCTGTCTTCTCCAACAAATTCAAGTACAGCAATATGTACTTCCGGATACAAGTAATAAATTTCCGAGAACTTTCGGACAAGCTGACCTCCAGGACCCTTTTATTTCCACCAAGGCCCGGATTTTTCCTCCTGGATAAAATAGAAGAAGCCAAGTTTGTGAATTAAGCAATTATGACATTCACTGAACGCCAATGATTCATACTTTATACGGGTTAAATTTTCAGCTTTACAAAAGATTGACAATTTATACCTCCCCTTTTTAGCAGTACCATCAATCTCCCACATGTTAATTGTAAAAGCAGATCGAGATGACTTAAAACAAAAGGAAAGTTCATCCTTTGCCCTTTCCAGGTCAGTACCCTCACCCCTTTTATACAGTCCCTGAGCAAGCTTGTATCTAGCCTTGTGAAAATGTTTCAATTCCCCTTCCACACAAATTTCAAGTGCTGAGAGACAATCATCATAAAGCATGTGCCAAGCTTCATCCAACAGATGAGGTTCAATTTTTTTCTCTTCATTCTTCTGATCATCTGAAAGACATGCATCCTTCTCATGTGAAGCTGAGTGCAGAGGATCTTGACTGCTCCACTTAAACATATTCAAAACTGCCTCTTTCGCTGATTGGCTGAAGGCGTATGCAGCAACAACCTGACAGGTATATCAGAACCAACTAAAAAAACCTTCACAAATGATCAACTATTGTCAAAATTCCACTCATATACTTAAAAGTTAAACCATATAAGATCAGGTCACTGTGAATCAATGCCTTTGGATGTTTATCAGATTTACAAGTAGGATTTTCCCAATTTATCGAGATTACAGATGAACTCAATGTAAATAAAATTCCTCCAACCTAGGATTGTATTAAAATGTTGTGTAAGAAAATACATCAAAGTGTAGAGGTAGATCCATCTGCAGTGACACTTAGATCGCATGCACCCTTCTCTTTTCCATTCTCAAGTCTCCTCGTAATCAATCTTATGATCATTGATTATGATTCAACAACCACATTGAGTATTTTAATTGTTATTTTTTTAAGGCTAGTTGTGATTTTTTTCCCTTTAGGTCTTCCAGATGGTCTTGTGTAAGTTAGCAAGATCATGCAAAATTTTTTCACGAGTGCATTCTAGTATCCAGGCAAAGTTTGAAAACGTTATTGTAGCATCAAGGGGCAGAGTAAATAAAATTCATGATTAGTGCTGCAAATCAAATTATGCGCAAAAAAAACGAAGACAGTAATTGATATTGACATTCTCAGGGTGAAATAATTGAAAATCCTTAAAATGGTAGGAGTGCCATTAGCCAATATTAACTTCTTTCGCGTAATCCTGCCAAAGAAAAGTTCAATAGTTCCATAGTTGAACATATAATAGGGATGAATGCAGCATTGACATAAAAAATAATAAAAATTGATGACATAATCAAATTATTAAAAAGAAAAGGCTCAATCTCATTGTCTTAGACAAACCTGGATAATGTTTATGTCCTCTTTACCCTGAGTGTAGAGTAACTTCAAGCGAGATGCATGCATCCTATATGCAGGATCAAGCGCAGAAGAATTTAAAGATGCAGCTTTGCTATAGTAGGATAATGCTCTCTCTGATGCAAATCCCTTCTTTTCACAGAGCTTTCCAAGGTAAAATGCGTGAATCCAATCAGGTCTACAATTTCAAGAGTATATAATGCTTTCAGTTAACAGGTATTTAGAATTTTAAAGATGAAATGTCTAATCAATCATAGAGTTGTCAATTTACTTGAGCGCAAAAGCCCTCTCAAAGTGCTTCATTGAGTTTTGACAAAATTTCATCCATGTTGCATCCTTTGTTGGTAGTATAGATCTTTGATCATAAAGTGGCACTACATTTTGGATATTGTCATAATATACTAAAGCCAACAATTCATGTATTTGGCTCTGAGAGAAAACCAGGAAAAAAAGATTTAACCACTATAGAACAGATAAAGAGTAAGGTAAAGGACCCACGGTTGATAAAAATCTAGATAATTAAGAAAACCTGTTGATCTAGAGTCTTAGCAAGGGCCAGACTCATAAGTAAGCATCGGCGACTTCGTCTTCGACCACATTCAACTCTCTGAGTCAAGGAAGAATTCTTTCTCCAATCCATGATGTTGATGTGCTTACTTCCATCATTCAGTAACAAGTCCACTTCCTGCTTTGTAGACAAAACTTCTGTAATAGAACATTAGGAATGCAAGAGCAGTGCAACTATAACTTACCTCATCATAAATATTTGCAAGCTTCTGCCAACTCTCAAACCGCAGAGGATTGTACAGTAAATCATATTTAAAAAGATTAGCATTAACTTGAACAAACTCTTCCCCTTCTTTCTTAAGTACAAAGCCAGGATATTTATCAGTAGCACTTGTCTCCTCAGCTTGAGCCATAAGATAATACAAGTTACCATACACCTCATTGTATGGCTGAGTGCTGAAGCAATTTCAACAGTACAATCATAAGAATGTTTAGCTTATTAATTGAAGTCCATTGCTGCAAAGTGATAAGCAACATGCGTAAAGAAGTATGAAGCACACAAACCTTGCAGTTAATGAAGTCTTGAATGATTCAGGCCCTCTTCCATCAGCAAACAATATATTTAAGATGGGCTCCCGACTTATACCTGATCTAGGTAATTCAGCAAGGGTGTCCTCACACAAATTAGGATCATCTAAGAATTTTTCAATTGCATTTTCAGCCATAATTTCATCAGGTGGTTGCGGAAAGTGTTTGCGTATAGCCCTCAATACTCTTCTTAATTTAACCAAGCCAGCTCTCTGATGGAAGCAAATAAAGTATCATGTGCATAGAAGAACAAAATAAAATAACATACAATCAATCCCTTTTACAACAAAATCTTAGCATGTGGAATTTGCAATGGAGAGAAAGGATAAAGAATTACTTACTGATAGGTCCTTTGCATATGGTAAAATGTACTGGAACACATCAGCACATTGTTCCTTAGTTTGATAATCTCCATGGCTAGTGTTTTTATGTATGGCAAGGTCATCTTCACCATAGGAATCTGGATTGATATTAAGTCCATATAAGCATAAAAAGCTCTGGTCCAAAGCATTATCAATTCCCAATTCCACCTTCTCTAGCTCTTCTACATCAGCAGGAACATCACTCTGCTTTAAAGCAGTATCAGACTGAGCACCCTTATCATTTTTACTGTCAAGATTTAAATTAAACTGTTCTTCAGAGGTTAAAATTTGTTCCTCACTCAAACCTTTAGAAGCATCACTGTTCAGAGGTGCTATTTCCTCATTCCTCTTTGCAGGAATTTCCAACACAGGGCTTAGCCTTGATTCAGTAACAACTGTTTTCTCATGGTCAGGTTGAGAAACTGATACATCCTTTTGATTTGCCTCTGATTCTAACCTACCATTTAGTGATTTTAGTTTCATACTGAGAGCCAGAAGATGCTTGATTGCCAGCTTCAGAAATGAACCTTCCTTCCCCGCGCTGTCTCTACCAGCACAGCAGAGTCCATACTCCGCAAGCAAATCATGAACTGCCACAATTAAATCAACCTGAAATCTTATAGTTATTAGAACGATGATAAATAATGGCCACAGTTATAATCTACTCAAGAGAGGAGATTACATTCGTAACTGAAAATAACTTAACCTGAGTTTTGACAGGAACAGAGGGATCAAGATGTTGCAGTTTGCAGAAAGCAATTGCTGCATCTATAAGGCACCAGATCTCCATTTGATCCATTTGCTTTGAGGCGCTTGAATTAGGAGCTTTCTGGCTGAGAATCAATTTCACAGCACCACACATTACATTCAGAATAAGAGACTGAATTTCTCCAATCACACACACTAGGTCTTTGAAGCCATCCTTCAAGAAGAAAGCAAATGAAACTTCAGATTAATTAACAATCTTTGACAAACTGTAGAACTAAACCATCAAATGACTATCATTTACACAATATTTAATAGGGCATGATCTACTTTCAGTAAATATGCAAATTCAGTACAAAACCATCTAAATAATTTGAGAGGCGAAGTCTAACTTATTCCACCTTATTAGCTAACTGATCAAAATAAAATTACATTGTTAGTGTGAAAGCTAGAAAGCTTGAAATCTAGATTAAACAAACATGGTATAAGAACCAGAAATATGTCTTGGTTTAGTATGTAGGGAAACAAAATTAATGGCTCAACAAGAATCGAAGATAAATAACCTTTGAAAATGTTGTCTTACATAAGTACCAAGCTGATCAAGAGCATTCTTTACTTGTGAAGCACCTCGAGATATTTTTTTCATTTCTTCAGCTACCATCTGTATCCATTGCTTGCTTATCGCGTCTCTGTGGTCTAAATCAAAAGCCGAAGCCACATTTGGCAAAAAAAATTTACATTTTTCTAATGCATTAGGACCTACCATACCAGCTGCAATACAAAGTACAATCAATTTCCGTCGAAAAGAGGTCAGGTACACATGGATATCCATTGGTTCTACCTTCTCACAGGCCAAAAGGAGAACATCTAATGCTGATAACTCCACATTTACAAGCCTTTCAATTTCTTTTGGAGCACCAACCATTTCATCAAGGAAAACATCCTTTGTGGAAAGTAAAAGCGGGGCAAGCAGCTCAATGCAATCTTTATACATTTTTTTCTCCATCATTTTGTTTGTGGTCTCTCTAGCAAATGCTTCTAGTTTCAATAAGTTAATTTCACGAAGTACTCTGTCTATAGTAAGGATTCTCACAAACCTACAATGGGGCAGTAAAACACCTGAAGTCTCTTTCATTTTCTTGATGTTTCTCAACAATGATAAGCAAATGCCGAGCTCACTGAGTGCTTTCTCCACACAGCCAGAAATAGATAGATGACCACTAAGCCAAAAGAAACGGACCCAGAAAATGTCATCATTAATTGAAATACAATCTTGATCACTGAACTCTTGAGAGAGGGAATCCTTAACAATTAACATGCTTCCATCCTGAGCTTGATCAGACAAAGATGTATTTGAATTTATAGTTTGCTGATTTAGAAGAGAGCCTGTTTGATCAGTACCACCCATTGCCATGTTGTTCATTGAATTGTTCACTTGGCTCCATGGTCTAAACAAGTCATTTGAAGAATCGAGAGCTACCAATTCGATTACTTTGCAGAGATGATAAGAAGCATCGGTATATAACTCTAATCGCTTTGATTCATCAGCAAATGATTGTCCCTGGTCATAACATAGTTCAGCAAGAAATAGACTACATAATGGTGTCCTGTCCTGTCCCCAGTGCCTAATCAGTTTCTCCAATTGCAGAAACTTATCAAAATTCTCTTGGAAGGGGATATTTCCATGAGCAACCCTCTCCAAAAACAAATGACCTATGTGGCAAGCACCAAGGTTCTGTGAAGTCTCAGATATGAATTGCACAACATCATTGTATTCCTGGACAGAAGAGTATGCAGGCATCTCAGGGCAAGCATTATCTAAGATACCAGTATATTTGCTGTTCTTAGTTTCTGACCTACTAAGAATAAATGGGTCTAAAAACTGGAAAACAAGTTTTTCAAGATCCTTTGTATTTGCAAATTCCATGTCTTCTTTCCCAGATTTTCGACTTCTAAGCCGTTCAAGACGTGTACTTCGCCTTTCTTGATGCTGTTCCTTCTCTGCACAGATTTCTTTTTCATTCAATATACCTGTTTTTCGAAAGCCATTACAGTTAGGTGAGGTGATTGTGCTAACCGGGGACACAACATGTCCTTTCCCATCTGATGTGTCAGCTAGGATTTTTGAACTGGCAGGTAAGCATAATTCTATGTTAATGTTTGTGAGCCTTCCACATTTTTCACGAATTCTAGTGTCTAAGTTTCCATTCTCTGTGTTAGTGTCACCAGAAAGAACATCTGCTTGTTTGCATGCAGCTTGTTCTGTCATCTCATTACCAGAATCCTGTGCAAATCCAGGCACAGAAACCTCCCCACTAATCAAACGAATAATGCCCAGGACTGCACCTGCAAGAGCTGTCCAGGTTGCCCCAGCCAACTCCACCTCAATGTTTTGTTTATGCTTCTTCAGCATAGTATCCCCATCTACTTCATCATCTTCTGCTTTTCTCTTTTCAGAAAATTTAAGTCTGGCATGCTTTGGCTCTAATTTGTCAATCCCACGAGGTGCAAATGGTGCTGGCTCCATGTCTTCAATAGTGTTCTTGACATGCAAAGCACGAGAATGTGATGGCCAATGTCTTAGTATCAGGTCTGCTACAGAAAGACATGCAACTTCATCCCCAATAGCAATGAGTACCTCCAAGAGTTTTTCCATGCAGTTCCCTGCATACAACTGAAATAGTAACCAAGGATAGTGCTACTCTAAATATATATAAACATCAGCTAATGTTTTAGAATAATATAACCAAAATAAGAGTTTCCTTCTTGCCATGTTGATGTGGCATGTGAATTATAAGTGGACTCAAACTTAAGGTTCACATAAAACTTACAATTATTAGGGCTACATAGAAGCCCTTGCTCGAAGGCCCATCGTGAAGTGCTCAATAAACCCATTGTGCAGGACAGTGTTCCCAATTGATTCCAAACAACTGAATCATTAGCATCAATCTCTGTAGCTTGAAGATAGCAGCGAAGAGCACTCTCGTAGTGGGTGGATCCTTGCTCAAGGAAAACAGTGGCAAGATTCTTTAATGTCAGAAACCTGTGAAAAACAATATTCAGGTTTTGTAGCAGGCCTGAAAGAGCGATATGGGAAGCTGGAATACTTAGGCAAGTAAGTTAGCAGCATCTATGTGGATGACTTGATGCCATAAAGGATTCACAAGCTAACTAGGCGAGCAGGATGCCTTACTCAGGGTAGCTAAACAGGCGTATATCATAACCAGCATTATGCAATTTCATGTCGAAAAAACTAAGAAAAAACAGAGTTCCTTTCACGGAGTGCCAGTAATGCTGCAAATCTTATAGCTCATCTCCATGTTTTTGAGATAAGGAAAATAGCACATGCTGATATCCATGAGCATTAGAAAATACTCAAGCAAAACCAATCACTATTACAAATTAGATAATCAAAGTTCAATTCTAACTCAGATAGCTGTGTACAATTAAAAATTCCAAATCAAAATGGTAAAGAATGTCAATAAGGAAAAAAGAGATAAAATATAAAACGATACCACCAAAATTAAAGTTAAAAAAAAAAGGGCGAGAAAAGCACATGAACAAAGTTCTAAGTTAAAGAACACCATGTTTTGAGTTGCAAACCTTAATTGTAACAGATGGTTGTCAGTAGCATTATTGTAAACCTAAAGAGAATAAAAAAATCTGGTCACTAAAGGATAATGAGGAAAAATGACAATAGTACAGGTGTCCCACCAAGAGTACCTGAGAACTTGAAATCAGAGGATCTTTTAAAACAGTTTCAAAGAGTTCGCGGGCTTTTGCATAATCCTTAGCTTGCAATTTAAGAAGTCCTTCATGATAAGTCTGAGTAACATGAAATTCCTACAGCAGCAAATAAAAGATTACTCAATCTGTGCAGTGTGCTAGCAAGCCACAAATTAAAAAAAAATACTTTTCAAAATGAAAAGTGTCATATATAGAACAATGAATTCTGAGCATTCTGATAATATAACTGATGGGTTTTATTTCACATAAACAATAAAAAGAAAGGGCTCCACATAGTATGAGAGAACGTGATTGATAAAGCATTCTTTTAAAGTTTTTGGCAATATTATGCATTTTGTATCGAATTCAAAAAAGATGTCAACCTTTACCAAATGTCATAAGTTTTACTAACAAAATACTGAAAATGGGTTATATCTCTCTCACAAAAAACAAGAGCATGTTTAGATTGAGAAAAAAAAAATACAAGAAATAAAAGAAAACTTCAGCACTCTATATTCTTCATCAACCAAACACTGTAAAAAAAAGGGGCAATACTTCTTGATCTACACCCCTCTAATTTTCTGTCAATCCAAACAAAACCTAACTGACGTATAAAATGCTTCTCAATCGTAACAAATTCAGCTACAAAGCAAGAAGAGTTCATCTATATATTGGAGGCAGACAACAACCAAACGGTAAATAGATCTGCTTTTACACCATGGCTATTATCTAAACTAGGGTTTAGTCCTAATCAAGATTCAGCTTTCTGTTATCACACCAACTGAAGGAAGCCACTAAAAACTCGAATATTAGCTTCAAGGACTCAACCTAATATCAAAGAACCGCGACCGGCGAAGTACAAGCCACTAAAAACTCAGAAAGAAACAATCAAATCCTCATTTCCGCAAGAACTCAACCTAAAATCAAGAAACCGGGGCACGATCTCTTCCACCAATCAACAAAGCATCAACATCATCGAAGAACATTTGAGAATGAAAGCCAGATCACAGAGATAAAACCGAAAATGAAAAGAGTACCTGGGCTTCCTTCGTCGGCGCAAGGGGCTCCCAAGAAGCGCTGGAATCCGTGTCATTGATCGCAGCGATGGAAAACTACACAAGAAGAGAAGCAATGAGAGAGTATCAGCAGCAACGAAAAGGAGAAAACCAAATAATCCTTCAAAACCCCAAGAAGCTCACCATGGCAATGGCAGCCAAGGAGGAGACAAAGCTCTCTCTCTCTCTCTCTCTCTCTCTCTCTCTCTCTCTCGTTGCTTCAACCCTTCGCTTCACGTTCACGCAATGCTCGGTGAATTATTTATGGGTTCTTGATCTGTTAATGGGCCTATGTATGTGTGTGGGCTCTTCGCTTATTAATGGGCCATCAACTATAGAGTTTTATATGTTATTAGGCTGTTAATTAGATTTCTTTGCATAAAATTCCCTGTCTTATTTTTCCAGTATTAATTTAAATCTTAAAATTTAATTACAAAAATGAGTAATTGGTATTATACAATTTATACCTCGTAGTTTATTTATTTATTAACCTTGGTATTTATTAAATGGTTTTTGCTTGCATATCACCACAAAAATAATTAATTAATACTCTCTCTGTTTTTTTTAGTTATCACAAATCCATGTTTTTTTATGTGTCATTTTCTAACATTAAGAAGCATTTATTATTTTTTTCCAAAATTACTCTGAACATTAATATTCAACTCTATTGTTGGAATTAAATAAGAGTGAGAGAAATGTGAAGATATAAATTAGAGTTAATTTGGAAAGATAATTAATTTTTTATAAAATTTTGTGAAATAACTAAGTTTTTTTGTGAGATTCAGTTAGTGGTGTCAAACGGGCTGTGCCGGCCCGGGCCTAGCATGACCTGGCACGAGTTGGGCCGTGCTTGGCCCAAGCACTGTGCTACAGTACCGTGCCCGGGCCAGGCACGGCCTAAACACTGGGTCGAACTGGGCTAAGGGTTTGCAGCCCGCGGGCCGGCACGGCCCGCGGCCTGTTTCGGGCCAACATGGCCCGGCACGCCAAATGCAAGTTTTTTTTCCATTTCTTTAAATTTTTTGGTATATTTTTTGTTTTTTTAGTTAATAAGGCATTTAGTTCTATGTTTTTGAATTATAGGATATTTTTTTATATTTTTTTAGCAAATTTAGGGTATTTTTTATATTTTTAGGGTTTAAAATAAAAAATATAAATATAATATAACCGGGTCGGGCCACGTGATGGGCTGACCTTGGTGGTTGGCAGGCCGTGCAGGCCTGACACGATTTCTAGACGGGTTGTGCCGGCCCGAGCACGCATAGTGCGTGGGTCGTATGGACCCGGGCCGGCCCGTCCCGTTTGACACCACTAGATTCAGTTAACCACAATAGATAAAGAAGAACGGAAGGAGTACTATACTCTTGTAAAAATTGTGTTTCTGTACTTTATTAAGAACGCATGGAAGATGAGGTTAGCATCATGCCACTAAAGTCCTTTTATTAATTAAATCATTTAACATGAGTTCAATAAGTTAAACTTCATGGTTTTTCATTGCAAGTTCAAATAACATAAATTTTAAAAATCATTGTTCCACATCTTACAAAGAATTTGCTTACTTGAATTATATATATATATATATATATATATATGGGATACATCATTTGAGGAAGTTTAAGCAGATTTCTAATCTGGTGATCCAAAGGCCCCCAGAGACCCCATTCCTTCAGATTTCAACTCCATGAATAGTTATGGTCATTATCTTCTATATTTCATCGTTTGTAGATGTCTGTAGATGACCATAAACAATGTTTTTTCATATATATATATATGTGTGTGTGTGTGTGTGTGTGTGTGTGTGTCTGTGTGTGTGTGTGTGAATAATCTATGGACACCCCTAGATTTGAAATTTAGGGGCGTCTACAATAGCCATCTATTAGATGACTATGTGATACGCCATCTCCAGTGAACCATGATTCTGAACATTCACCTGCATACAATGATGGTCAAGAAGTGAACTTGGTTGAATCTAACCATGATGAAGCTGAGCCATGAAACATAAGACGCACTCAACGCAGGCGTGTGCCACCCACTTGGTTAGAGGACTATGTAGCTTGACGGAGAGGCTGCAAGGGACGACACATGGCGTCATCACGTCTCTGTTGTTACAGCGAACTTGAGCATTGGTGGTACGCAGGGACAGCTGTCAAAGCGCTATTGAGCAGATCCAATCTCATGATGGTGTTGAGTATAAATAACATTTCTGTAATAGATGAAGATTTTAAGCAAATATTTGAATGAAACTCTGAATCTCTTCCTTCGTCCCCAAGCTTCTCTCTTCTTCTTCTGTTTCCTTTCTTTCTTGGAGCCAACCCTTGCTCGAAAAGGGAATCGATACGAGAAGATCGTATCATTTGGTGCTTTCATTGACTTCTTTCTCACCCTTCTTGTATTTCTTTCATGGCTGATTCTGCTGATATTCTGGAATCTCTGAAAGCATTGAGGATTGAGATGGGTGATCAAGCGTTAGCTCATCATCATTCCTTGGAACATTACATGGCGTCAGTGGATGCATGATTCTCCGAGCTTCGTTCTCAGGTTATGTCCACACCATCTTCTTCGATGATCGCATCTCGACCCCATCACTCTATGGGTGAGTCCGATCTGCATTCCCTTGTCCGATCTATGAAGATGGATGTACCAAAGTTTGATGGCTCGGATCCGAGCGGCTGGATCTTTAGGATCGAGGAATTCTTTGCTTTTCACAACGCTCCTGATGATCTTCGTCTCAGTATTGTTTCATTTCACTTGGAAGGAAGGGCATCTGCGTGGTTTCGGTGGATGAAGGCTAATAATCTCATCACTTCCTGGGCAAGCTTTTTTCTCAATGTGAAGCAACGTTTTGGTGATTCGATCTATGAAGATCCACAAGGTGCTTTGTCCAAACTCTCTCAAACATCGTCTGTGGCGGATTTCCAAACTGCATTTGAGGACATGATGAATAAGGTCTCTGGGGTCTCCGAATCTCTGTTGGTATCCTTCTTCATCAGTGGCTTACGATCACATATTAGAAGGAAGTTATTATTAACCAGACCTTCTACCTTAATGGAGACTTTTGCTCTTGCTCGAGCTTATGAAGCTCGCATGGAGGATTCTACTTTGGAGAAGCGTTCTTGGCCTAAGGTACATACTAAACCTATTGGCTTTTCTACACCTATTGTTAGATCCAATGCTCTGGTGAATCCATCACCAGCTATTTCATCATCTGTTCATTCTAATGTGGTTGCACCTGTTGGATCTACTAGTACTGCTCCTTTACCTCCATTATTACCAACCCCTAACCTCCCAGTTAAATGACTTTCTTCTATGGAGCTTCAAGATAGGCGTAATAAGGGGTTATGTTACAATTGTGATCAGAAATGGAGTGCTGGTCATCGTTGTAAAAGTAAATTTCTCCTTCTCTTAGGCACTGACGATGATGTGGAGGAACAACCCATTGAGGAAGCTGTTGATGCTGGTCCAACTAATGATATTCTTATTGGTGACATTTCTATCTTTCATACTCTGGCTGGTCAGAGTAACCCAAGATCTCTAAGGCTCATAGGAGAGATCTCTGGAAAACCATTGCAGGTGTTGATTGATAGTGGGAGCACCCACAATTTCATTAAACCACAACTCACTGAACAGTTGGGATTACATGTGAAGACTATTGATGCTTTTAAAATATATATAGGCAGTGGAGATTATATGGTGTGCAATCTTGTTTGTTCACAAGTTCCACTGAGTTTGCAAGGCAAATCCTTCAGTGTCGACCTCTATGTTCTGTCTATTGAAGGCCCTGATGTAGTGTTGGGTATACATTGGCTACAAAGATTAGGGAGAGTGTTGCATGACTATTCCACCCTTTCTATAGAGTTCCAATGGCAGGGTGAGACTGTTACATTGCAAGGAGAACTAACACCAACTTCACGACCAGTGTCTTTACATCAATTACAAGCATTAGTCCATGCTGATGAAGTTTTTGAAATGTTTGAATTACAACCCGTCTCTCCAGAGGATAACAAGATTTCTGATGCTAACATGGTTGATGAGTTTGAACCACCACCTGGCCTGCCAATTGAAGTGATTCACTTGCTCCACAAATATAAGACTCTATTTGGCCTTCCTTCCCATCTACCTCCACACAGAACTGTTGATCATCGTATCCATTTGTTACCAAATACTAAACCTATCAATGTCCGACCCTACAGATATCCACACTATCAGAAGGAAGCAATGGAGAAACTGGTTCGGGAGATGCTGAATCAAGGCTTCATCAGGCCTAGCCAAAGCCCATTCTCTTCTCCTGTATTGCTTGTCAAAAAAAAAGATGGCACATTCCGTTTCTGTGTGGATTTCAGAGCACTGAATGCAGCCACTATAAAAGACAAGTTTCCAATCCCAACAATCGACGAGTTACTTGATGAATTGGGAGGGGGCTTCTATCTTCAGCAAATTAGATTTACGAGCGGGTTATCACCAGATTCGTATGCATGCCAAAGACATATATAAGACAGCGTTTCGCACGCATGAAGGGCATTTTGAGTTCCTTGTCATGCCTTTTGGGTTGACAAATGCTCTGTCAACCTTTCAAGCCACTATGAACCAGCTGTTCTCTCCATTCTTGCGTTGATTTGTGATTGTATTCTTCGATGATATATTGGTTTACAGCACATCTATGGAGCTCCACTTATCTCACTTAGAACAAGTTCTTTCTTGTTTACATGCCAGCCAATTCTATGTTAAAATATCTAAGTGCATGTTTTGCCAGCCCTCTATTGAATATTTGGGTCACATTGTGACTGCTTCTGGAGTCCAGGCAGATCCTCAGAAGATTTCAGCAATGTTAGAATGGCCCATGCCCACTACACTCAAACAGCTAAGAGGATTCTTAGGTTTAACAGGGTATTATCGACGTCTCATTCAAGGGTATGCTTCCATTGCTAGACCCCTTACTGATCTCACTTGCAAGGATGCTTTTTTCAGGAACTCTGAAGCGACTCAAGCTTTTTCTGCATTGAAGCAAGCAATGTACAGTACCCCTGTGTTAAAGCTTCCTGATTTTACCAAGGACTTCGTGGTTGAAACATATGCATCAAATGAAGGTATTGGTGCAGTATTGATGTAAGATAACCATCCAATCTGTTACTTTAGCAAGAGATTGAGTCCAAAATTCAAAGGCGCTTCTGCCTATTTTTGAGAGCTCCATGCCATTGTTGAAGCAGTTCATAAATGGAGGCAATACTTGCTGGGGAGGACTTTTATTATAAGAACTGATCATAAGAGTTTGAAGGAGCTACTTCAACAAGTGCTACAGACCCCTGATCAGCAATCATTCATTCGAAAACTCTTGGGTTTCCATTTTAAGATTGAATACAAGCCAGGGAGATGCAATATGGCTGCAGATGCATTATCTAGGATGCAAGATGATTGGATGATCCTTCATTCTCATCAGCTCTTCCTGCTAAGCAAACCTGAGCCAGAAATTTTACATATACTACTACGGGAGAATTCTTCTTTGGATGACATGGTGGTTTTACATCAGCAATATAAGGCCGGAAAACTCTCTGCACACTACACTGTAAATGCTGGAATTTTGTTATTTAAGCAACGCTACTACATTAGCAAATGCTCATCTTTGAAAGAGACATTACTGCATGAATTCCATGCTACCCCATTGGTAGGACATGTTGGTATTAAAGGCACACTGGTACGCTTATCATCTTGTTTTTATTGGCCTTCTATGCGACAGGATGTGGAGAATTGGGTTGCTACTTGCTTAGTATGCCAACAAATCAAGAGCCCAACTCAAGCTCCTGCGGAGTTGATTCAGCCGTTGCCTATTCCTGATCAAGTCTGAGAGGATGTAAGCATGGACTTCATCACTGCACTACCATTGTCTCAAGGCTTCACAGTGATTATGGTCGTCGTTGATCGTCTAACGAAGTATGCTCATTTTGGCCCACTACCAACTCACTTCACAGGTTCTCAAGCAGCGGAGTTGTTTGCCAATCAAGTGGTTCGTTTACATGGGTTTCCACGATCCATTATATCCGATCGTGATCCAATTTTTGTGAGCAAATTTTGGATGAAATTGTTTGAGTTGAGTGGTACCTTGTTGCGGCATAGCACAACATATCATCCTCAAACTGACGGCCAGTCGGAGGTTGTTAACATGGGCTTAGAGTAATACCTCCGGGCTTTTACACAGGCGAAGCCTAGCAGCTGGGTTTCACTCCTTGGTTGGGCAGAGCTCAGCTACAATACAAACAATCACAGTGCTTTGAAGATGTCACCGTATCATGTCCTATATGGGCGGCGACCACCAACCATTCCAGCTTATTCTAAAGGAGAAACTAAAATCCAGGCTTTGGATTCTCTCTTGCAGGAAAGAGATGAGTTACTACGTTTACTGAAGGGCAATCTCAGAGATGCACAGCTATGTATGGAGCACAAAGCCAATAAACACCGCAGAGAGTTGATTCTAAAGGTTAGCGATATGGTGTTGGTAAAGCTTCAACCGTATAAGCAAAACTCAGTAGCTCAAAGAAGATCACACAAGCTCGCTCGAAGGTACTATAGACCTTTTCAAGTGCTTGAACGCCTTGGTCCAGTTTCTTATCGTTTAGCTTTGCCAATGGGGAGTCATATCCATCCAGTTTTCCATATCTCAAATCTTAAACCATTTCGTGGCACTGTTGTTGCACTGGCACAACCTTTACCAGAACTCATAGGAGAGAAAATGCCACTGATATCACCACTAGCAGTCATCTCTACCAGGACATTACTGAAGAATGGGAAGCCAACCAAGCAAGTTCTGGTCCAGTGGAAGGGCAACCCACCGGAAGATGCGACGTGGGAGGATAACGACGAGTTTAGTCGTCTGTATCCTGGAGTACTCCACCTTGAGGACAAGGTGGGTTTTGAAGGAGGCGCGACTGATACGCCATCTCCTGTGAACCATGATTCTGAACATTCACCTGCATACAATGATGGTCAAGAAGTGAACTTGGTTGAATCTAACCATGATGAAGCTGAGCCAGGAAACATAAGACGCACTCAACGCAGGCGTGTGCCACCCACTTGGTTAGAGGACTATGTAGCTTGACGGAGAGGCTGCAAGGGACGACACATGGCATCATCACGTCTCTGTTGTTACAGCGAACTTGAGCATTGGTGGTACGCAGGGACAACTGTCAAAGTGCTATTGAGCAGATCCAATCTCATGATGGTGTTGAGTATAAATAACATTTCTGTAATAGATGAAGATTTCAAGCAAATATTTGAATGAAACTCTGAATCCCTTCCTTCGCCCCCAAGCTTCTCTCTTTTTTCTTCTGTTTCCTTTCTTTCTTGGAGCCAACCCTTGCTCGAAAAGGGAATCGATACGAGAAGATCGTATCACTATGATCATCATAAACAGTATTAAAAACCGCATTCTTTAGTGTCACACAGTATTTATAAATAGTAAAAGATATATAGTACTTATATAAATAAACAATCTTTGGATGATAATCTAACAGCTATGATTAAATGTCCCTAGAGAACAGTAATCTATGGACGTTATATATATATATATATATATATATATATATATATAATACAAATAGCATCAAAAGCATCTACAAGGGTAAGACCTCCTCAATTGAATTTTTATGATAATTATATAGCTTTTATTTGATACGTGAACTTTTACAGCAATGGAGAAATGTACAAGTGGTCAAAACATAAATACCAGCATAATTCTTTCATATTAACAACAACAATCTTCATCATCCACTTGGAATAAACGGTGCATGAGAATGAACTGCAACATATATCATCAGTCAATGAAGTTGAAATGCCTCCTTTGATCTCCCCAAAAGAGAAAGCACCGTCGCCGCAATGTGTTTGGACGAAAGCCCGGCTTCTTCGATCTGATCATGAGGTGATCCATGGTTGATGTATCGGTCTGGAAGCACCATTGATCTCAACTGAAACAAAGTTCAAACCAAGCATTTCAATTAGAAGTCAGAATAGCACAAATTAAGATTATTAGAGTAACTAATAGTTTCACATCGGTCAATTTGGTTAAGTTATCAATGGCAACTCACCTTGAGGTTTCGATCAAGAAGTCCATTTAAACTTAAGAAATGGCACACATGAGAACCAAAGCCTCCGACTGAACCTTCTTCGATAGTAATCAGGATCTCATGCTCATTTGCTAATCTTCTTATAAGTTCAGTATCAAGAGGTTTGCAAAACCGAGCATCAGCAAGTGTGATTGCAATGCCATGGTTTATAAGAGATTTGGCAGCTTTAATGCATGTTTGGACTATTGAACCATATCCAAGAATGGCAACTCTGCTGCCTTCCATTAGAATCCTCCCTTTTCCAATCTATTCAAACCAACCAAAAGAAGGAATTAACATTATGAACTAACTGAAACTAGTTGAATTTTGTTTGCTTATTGGTGAACTTTTTATAGTACCTCAAGGGGAGTGCCTTTACTGTCAAGAGGAAGGGGAACACCAACTCCGCATCCTCTCGGAAATCTGAAGCAGCTAGGCCTGTCATCAATGGCCGCTGCAGTAGCCACCATGTGCAGTAGCTCAGCTTCATCTGAAGGTGCCATGACAACCATGTTCGGCAAACACGCCATATATGTGATATCGAAAGCTCCACAGTGTGTTGGTCCATCAGCCCCGACAAGCCCGGCTCTATCTAGCGCAAAGCGCACCGGAAGTTTTTGCAGGTCCACATCATGCGCAACCTTGAGTAGCAATTATCATGCAGATTGTTAAAACAAGTTGTATATATATATATATATATATATATGCTTGAATTCATCTGTTACAAGTGTTTTATTAGTACCTGATCATAACCTCGTTGAAGGAAAGATGAGTAAATTGCACAGAAAGGCTTGAGGCCTTCAGCAGCCAAACCAGCAGCAAATGTGACAGCATGTTGCTCAGCAATTCCAACATCAAAGCATCTGTCTGGAAATTTCTTCTGGAAATGATTGAGGCCTGTGCCTCCACCCATGGCAGCATGAATAGCTACAATTTTCTCATCGGCTTCTGCTTCTTTAATAAGAGCATTTGCAAAATACTGAGTGTATGCAAGAGTGGGTGACTTGGATTTGAATTGCTTCCCAGTCTTAGGATCAAACTTAACAACTCCTAAAGCAAAAATAAAAATCATATGTATCTTCATAATATCATTTAAGAGTTTTGTACATATAAAACATCATGTCAACCTTACTTACCATGCATTTTATCATCGGCAGCCTCAGCAGGAGGATATCCCTTCCCTTTCTCTGTTACAACGTGGATAAGAACAGGTCCTGGAGCAGGCATGGCCTTAACCTTTTGGAAGATTGTTACTAAATCTTGGACATTATGCCCGTCCACCGGGCCGATGTAATATAAACCGAGCTCCTCAAACAATGAAGACCCTGAGGAGCTCACCATTCCCCTTGCATACTCATCCACCTTTGCTGCAACTTCATGAGTTGGTCCTCCAATCTGCTTTGTGATACTCTGCAGTAATTTCAGTTTGTTATTATGATGATCTCATGATAAGCTTCCAGTCTTTCATATGAGTCACTATTTAATTTCAACTTTGCCTTGAAGCATATAAAATATTGTCATGATGCACATGATGATAATAAAATAATTCAACACTTTAACAATTGTAGCATGATTGGTGCTTCCATTAATTTCCAAAGAACATAATCATGCTGCCAAGACTGCAATCGTTTATATATGATTGAAGTTTCTGCATAAGGAAATCCCTTCCGTATATATCAGAGTTAAATAAAGCATATAAACTATTGGTATAGTGCACAATTATGCTCCAATAATCAATATGATGATAAAATAATGCATTTGTCCAACAATTGTAGCATGATGAGTGTCGCCATAAGTTTCCAGAGCAAACAGGCATCATGCAGCAAAACTTTGAGATCCAGTTGGCTAACAACTAGGAATTATGGCCAAAATTTTATTTTATTTTATTTATTATAATTATTATTATTTTATTTTATTTTTTTGATAAAGTGGACAATCCACATGTGAAGGACATGCGGACTATAAGAAATTAATCGTTTGGTTTATCTACGCTCACCCAGTAGATGTAGGAATTGGACTGCAAACCCACTCTCACATGCAGAGATCTTTTTTTGATATCACTATGTCTAATACCTACAAGACACTTTTAATAGTTGGGCCAGTACAATTAAACCAAACCCATTTGGTGCCAAAATTTCTTCATAAAAATTATCACAGCTAATAATATTATAATACCATCATTTGAACATCACTTAAAGCAACAGATCAACTGAGTAATAGTTCCAAAACACAAACCTTGGCAGCTTCGCGGAGCTTGCGAAACTTTTTACTGGCCTGCAGTTTGGTCAGAGCACTGCTAAGAGCACCGACAGGCAAAGCAGGGCCATCAAGGGTAGCGGTTGGCAAAGACACCTGTTTGTTATCATTTAAAACAACAATGAGGTTGGAATCCAAGAACCCAGTGTTGTTCATAGCCTCATATGCTTGCCCTGCAGTCATGGCTCCATCTCCAATCACAGCCACAACATGGTTCTTCTTCCCTAACAAATCTCTTGCCACTGCCATTCCTGCCCAGATTCAATTCAATCCAAATAAAAATTCTCAGTAAAAAAAAAAAAAACAAACAATTCAAAGATACTGTAAATCAAACATAAGTCTCACCAAGGCCAGCAGAAATGCTGGTTGAGCTATGACCAACTCCAAATGCATCATAAACACTCTCATCCCTCTTGGGAAACCCAGCAAGCCCTGAAGTTTGTCTAATGGTGTGCATTCTAGACCTTCTTCCAGTCAAGACTTTATGTGAATATGCCTGCAATCAATTAATACATCCTCGTCATTAAAAACTCTAATTCACACTACAAAACAGAAAGCTGTATATATATACGTATATATTAGAGATTGTAAATTTCTATTATTTATTTATTTATTTTATTTTATGTTTTTTGCACCTGGTGACCAACATCCCAAATGATCTTATCCTCAGGAGTGTTAAAGACATGATGAAGAGCAACAGTGAGCTCCACAACACCAAGACTAGAACTGAGATGCCCACCACTGTCAGCCACTGTGTGCACTATGTCAGCTCTCAGCTCTGCAGCCAATTGCTCCAAATCCTATGAAGATTAGAAATAAGAGATCATTGGAACCAATCAAACACCATCAAAATTCCTCCTTTTCCTTTTCTTTCATACCTGAGAACTCAAATTCTTCATATGGATTGGATAGTTGATTGTGTCAAGTAGAGGAGTAGGTGGCTTCTCCCTGGAGAATTCAATATTCCAACCATTCTTATCCTTCCTTATCATCGTCTTCTTCCCAGTGCTCTCACTATCAGCTCGTACTCGGAACTGCAGAAAAGAGAGAAAACCAGTGAAACCAGCCAAAAAAAAAAAAAGCGCCATTTTTATCCACAGAAACGATTGAAATTCATCATTATAACAATAAAAAATCACCAACACTGGCATATCACACTCAAATCAAAAGTTCAGAATCAAAGGCAGCAAAGAAAACTCCAATGCATCCTTTACCTTCTTCCTGGCATTGAAGCTGGAGCAAGGACTGCTGAAAAGCTGAGAAGCCACCGCATTGCATGCCATTTGAGCTACCAAAGAAGACATTAACGAGCTAGAGATCAAAAGCAATGAAGCAAGAGAGGAGAGCAGAGGAGAGGAGAGGTGAAGCCTTGGAGGAGAAAAGCAGGGATGGTGCTCTATATATAAAGCTTTGCGAAAAGCTTCTCATTGATCTCGGGATGTATGAATTTATCGTATCGTGACTCGTGAGATTTTGATTATAGTTATAACTCCTCGCAGGCCCGAACCGGTTCAGTGAACTAGCCCATGCGAAAACGGGCCTGCTAAGCCCAGGCCCATAAACAAACCCTTATTTATCACGTGGCTTGTCCCCACCGGAGACGAAGTTTCAACAGTGTTTTAAAATGTTTTTCTCGCACTTAAAAAAATAAAATAATTTGAAAAAACTAAATAAGATTTAGCAATGAAGCCAACGAACTCCCCGTAACCAGGTACTTATATTTCTATATATAGTTTAATAATTTAAATTTAATTTAAATATTTTAAAACTATATTTATTTTTGTTTCTAAATAAAACTTTTTATTTAATTTTTTTTTTTTGGTCCAGTAAGTTTACAGATAAATAATAGTGATTTTTAACGATTTTTGTACATAAAAATGTTTGTAAATAATATAAAATAATATTTAGTGCCAAAAAAACTTTAATTTTTAACTATTTAAATTTAAGAAAAATGAATTATAAGTCACTGAAAGTTTTAAAGCATCTCAAACAGACTCTTAGACATTTGAATTTGCCAGATAGTCTTTTTTTCAGACAATCTACTTTCTAGTTAATGTAGCTTATCCCATCAGTTTATTCTAGCTTACAACATGTATTTTCATTTAATAGTTTCCGTTTAATATTGCGTGTTTTATGTAACCACATGAGTTTTCACTTAAGATATATAATACATTTTCTTAATCTTTTCATTTAATATTATGTATTTCTACTTAAAAAACTAAAAAATATTTCTATCAAAATTAGTTACTTTTATGAAAAAAAAAAATTTACATTGTAAGAATTTTTTTTTTTGGTGTAAATAAGTGAAATTTTGAGGAATTTTTAAGATATTTTCAGTAAAATTTAAAAATAATTATGGAATCTAATTTTGTGGATTTTGCTTTTGCGAAATGATATAGGGTTACTAGCTTTTATAGTTTTAAATAGATTAAGGTCCACAATTGATCCCTCTATCATGATGTGGTAAAGGGCTTTTGCAAAATGATATAGGGTTACTAGCTATTATAGTTTTAAATACATTTAGGTCCACAATTGATCCCTCTATCATGATGCAGTAACTGTTATAGTGCAATTTAGTCACTGTGATTTGGAAATTTGGAAAAAAAAAACGTTACAACTTTTATTTGTTTAATGATAATTAAAAATATATATAAATATTAAAAATTGATCATTCAGTCGAGTGTCCAAATTACTTAATAATGTGAAGTTTTGAATTACAAAAGCATACCTACACTGAGGACCGATCACTATTATATGTGCCATGCAAAATTTAAATTTGAAATATTTAAAAAATCTCACACCACATTTTTAGTAATAATATCAATATTAATGTACTAAAAATCTTTTTGTGTGAAAAGGCCATTTTTATTAATATTACTTGCACGGCTCTGCTGTTGAAGTTTGCCATGTATTTGACATTTTAAAAATTATCTCTCTAATGTAAATATTTTATAGCTCCTATATGTGAAAAGTTTATTTTATTCTCACTTACACGACTCCCTTGTAGAAGTTTGCCATGTATTTCATATTACAAATTATTTTATGCTAATGTAAATATATATTTTAGTAACATGTCGCATATATATTTGTAACCTCCACAATTAAAACATATCACATCAGCATTGAATAATTTTTAAAATATAAAATACAAACCCATATGTCACATGACTATCATAAAAAAGCAGTATATATTAAAATAAACTTTATATGTATATGGTACAGAGGCTACAATATATTTTTTTAACTAAAATTAATTAAAAATGTGCATCACATGCATCAACAGTGTATTTAAACGTTTTAAATGGGTGATGTATACTCTCCTAGAATCGAGATTCAACTCTTTTTTAATTTCATTGTGTGGTTTATCTATATTTATAAAAAAATATTTAAATTTTATTAAAAACTATAAATAAATAGTGTCTTGATAAAGATAAATGATTTTTATTTTAAACAATGATGATTGATGAATAATAAAATATATTATCATGATAAATATAGGCTCTTAATTATTGTTGTGATATTACAATAAAGACTTCTCTGATTTTTTCCCCAATAGTGTATATGATTCAATATTAAAAATTACCATTCATATAAGCACATTATATAAATTTTATTATGGTAAATAATATAAAACTGAAAATTCTAATAACTTGAAAGTAAACATATGGAGAACTTATAAAAAAATCATTGCTCTATTATTGTTAACCATTTTATATACCACACGAAATAATATATCAAAAACAGTCTTAGTAATAATAACAATTACTTTTATTTTTGCCAATATATAGGTTATAATTTCTTTAATATATGTATATATATATAATAAAAACTAATTATCAAGGATAGAAATAAGAAGCATAGTTATCAGACCCGGACCAGCCTGGCGGTTCGACCGGTTGATCTGGTGACCCGGTGCTTCAACCGGTCCGGGTCTTTAATTAGATCGGTTATGCAATCAACCCATTCTGACCCACCTTGACCCGCTTTAACCCGGTGATTAGACCAGTTGACCCGGCGGTCAGACCGATTGACCCAGTTTTATTTGTAATTTCAATTTTGAACTTTGGTTATATATTGGATTGAGTTTTGGTTTAATACTTTGATGATGAATTTAAACTTCTATTTATGAATTAGTTGATGCTTGAACTTTGACGTATTGTTATATGTTGGTATTATGTGAAGTTTGAGTTTTTTTCCCCTTTTCTACTGCTTCCAAATCAAAGATTAACAATTGTTTTGTATTTTTTTCCCATCAAATTATTTATTTGATAACTAATAATTCATGGATATTATTATGATACATCATTATATAATTAAAAACTAATTTATAATTTTAAAAATAATATTTTAAAATATTTTTATTGACCCAAATGACTCGACGGTTGAATCAATTGACCGTATCTCAGAGATTTGATCGGGTCAATACCCGGGACCGGTCTAATAACTATGATAAGAAGGAAGAAGGAAGTAGGAAAGAAATTTAAAGTGGATATAGTCCAACATGTGTTACATACTGAAAACAAGCTCAGAGACAGCCTTGGACAATGATGTTGATGTTTTGTTTCTATCCACCAATGTGAAGAAGATAAATGAATAGTTTATATTTAAAATTTCTCACTTCTAACTGTGTGAGTTATTTAAAAAAGAATTTAAAAATAAAATCACAAAAAAAATAAATAGGTAATCAAACACCAATATTATTAAATAAATTTAATAAATGATAATAAATAATATGATATACAAACAATGAAAAAAAACACATATATATATATATATAAAACAATAAAAAGCTAAAAATAAAAACACAATATGTTTATTTATTTATTTTATTGTTTAAAAACAATAAAAATAAAATTGAAAACATAAGTATATAATATAATATGATAATATATATATTATATTATATATTAATATCACACATTCATTGAGAAGGAATCTTCTTTTGCGTGGAACCACAAATTGAATAAAGAAAATCATTTTAGAAGTAAACAAATGATAGCATGAAAGTGATTGGCATAACCTAATGGTTTTCTATTTTGTTTATGATCAATACGAAGTGGGATGCATAGTAATTTTATCTCGACCATTCAATTCCATTTGTACAATATCTAAATTGATCACAATCGTCCAATCTCATTTCTACATTTGTACTAGACCTACGGTACAAGAACCAATTAAATTAAACCCTACCAAAATAATAGTACACTCGTTGGTTACTGTTTTTGATCACTATTTATGAACTTGTTTTTCTCTGTCTCTCTCTTCCTCTGTATCTCTCTACCTTTTTAAATTCTGGGGACATTCCTGTGAACGTCCACAGGAACGTCCCTATAATACATTTACCCATATATAAAAGCTTTATAATTTTAAATTTTGTAATAGTTACAAGTAAAATATATATCAAACAATAATCCAATCATATTAACATCATTAAAAAAAAAGAAAAAAAAAATTTTGTTTCAAACATGAACATCCACTTTAAATAAAAACTATATTATTTTAAAGGAGTTTTTCTCAACCGTTTTTTTTTTATACCTTTCCCAGTAATTTAAACGGAAATTACTTGCAAATTTAAGCAAAAATTGAAAAGTTTATAAATTCTTAAATCTTTTTAAAGATTTTTGTTACCACTTTTTTTTTAAAAAAAAAAACTATCTAAGAAAACATTACAATTATAATTTTGTTTTTCTTTTCAAATTTTTTAACAATGGACTCTATATGCTTGATTCTAATGAACTCCCCTAGCTTTTGTGTGGCCCCAAATAAATTCACCTAATTATAATGAACTCACATGGATATTTGCATGTGAGTTCATACAGGTCATCGATTGTGAGTTCTCACGTGCACACCTTGAGCACCAACAAACTCACACCAATATATACTCTAACATATTCTATATTTCAATTTGTCTTTAACCAAAGGGGGGAAAATTTTATATTAATAATTTTAAAATTTATTTGCTGAACAACATTATTATCAGCCAACCATCGGACAATTCGAAAGTCGATGTATGACATTAAAGTCGTAGAAGGAGGTGAATGGGCTCAAATCTCTCCCCAACAGAGAATGCTTTCCCCTGCATCGCTTATACTAATCGCTCATCCCGGGATTCATATACTATTCTCACATCAGATATATATCAGATAATCTTGGCTTCCTAGATCTGTTTAAGATCTGCTTTATATTAATAAAAAAAGTCATGTAATCTATTATTCAAAACATTATTAGCGCATTAATTATTGATAAAACTTTCACTATTCAACTCTCTAATGGTTACATAAAAAATTACAAAAATTAAAAGGATATTAATGCAAAAGAGGGAGTCATATAGATTATTAGATTTCATATTTTCATTATAATATTTTAACAATAATCACTCAAATCTCTTCCATGTAAGACCAATCAAACAAATTATTTTTTTTTTACAAAATGGACACACGCCAAGGACATACAAATCTATGTCTTTTATTAAAAAAAAAAACAAATACGTGTCTTCACTTGAGTGAATTGAGCATCAAACCAATCCCCTCTATGAAAACTCAAATACCATACGCAAAAAAATTTAATATTAATATATAAAAAAATTGTTCTTACAAAACGGTATTCATAACAAATTTCACATCAATTCGTACAAAATAAATTTCACACTAACTTGTTTTGAATTTGTTTGTTCTCTTAATTTCTGCCAAATGGTTGAACCAAAACACCAATTCCATAATCACCACTAAAAGTCTAGTGTTGTGAGACATGCTTTCATGAAAGTAGGTGAAGAAAAACTTTGATTGATTTTATGGTGAATTGAACATCAGCAACCTCTCTTGCATTTTGGCCTCTTCTTTCCTCCTACTAAGAAAATCATGACCCTTTCAAACTTGTCTTTACATAATAAAGTTGATGAACATGATGAAGATTGATGGGTTCCAATACTCTTATACTATTCCTTACAAAATTTATTGCTGCCTATACATTGTCTATGTCAATTAGATCAAAAGATACGAACATTAGTTTTATTAAGATCTGACCGAGAAAAAAAAAAGACTGATCGGAACGACTCTGATTCTATCACTCTCTTTATACCAAAACACCTCAAAATAATAATTTAGATTAGTTGATTATATTTTCTTCCTCAAAATTTAACCAGTTAATATAATTAAGTAATTATATTAATAAATAAAAATTATTTAACATTAAAATATTTATTTACTAAAATAGATTTTGTTTTAATAGAAATTTTCTGTATTTGCAATAATTAAAATTCAAACCGCTTATTTAAGTAATCCTAAGCTTTTATCATCTTGATCAGACCAAACTAGACCAACTCATGTTAGTTTAAAACAAATAAATGGATTGGCTAGTAAGGGGAAACAAATAACCATTAAATATAATTATTTTGAGTACCAACTAAATCATAATTGTTTCAAGTTAAAAGGAAAAGAAAACAAAATAATTCAAATATCTATATTAATTGGGCTGATTGATGTAATCTTACTAAAGCTTTGACAAGCAAAATTTTAAATTAAATGTAATGAACATATTTATACCAAAAAATAAAAAAAACATATTTTGATTTCACCATCACATATCAAAATAAAAGAGAATTTTAAATAATAATTCTTAAAATTTAATATATATATATATATATATATATAAGTACCTATTCTATGGTACGTTCTTTCTCTGAACCCTAGTCACATCTTTTTTTTTTCTCTCTTTATTTTAAATTTATGTGGACATTTTACAAACATCAACAAATAATGTATTACATAACTACAAATACTACAAATACTAAAAAATGTGACTCATGCTTTCTATTTGAAGGACCACAGAGAGCTTGGCTTATTTTGAAAAATTAGTACGAAGATAAAGACCTACATAGAATCATAGACCACACAATTACATGCCATGCCTCATGTTTTGAGAGTTTTCTTTGTTTTGTACATCCAACATTTATGTTAAGTTGTTAACAACACACGGAAAAATATCTTATGATCGGATCTTATCAAAAGAGAAAATTAGAAATTTTGGTTATTTTGAAAAAATGGCATCTTTGCATTTCTGTATGATAATGTTCAATCACTTCTGACAACAGTAAATTGACCATTATAGGCCACCTACCTTCCTTATTCCAAATATTATAATTTATTTTTTAAAGTTACGCACATTTTTTTTTAATTTTTTAATATATATATATATATATATATATATATATATATGAGAATAAGGCTTCCGTGGACATCTGTAGATGTCTACAGATTGTAACAGGGTTGGTTTGGTTTTAGTTTTTTTATCTATAGGTGTTAGTAGGAATATAATTCAACGTACTGTACATCATACTTTTTAATGTACATTATTTATAAGCACGGTAATTTAAATACTGTTTATCCCACTTTTGACTGTACAGAACAGTATCACTGTTTACTCATAATTAAGAAAACGTTGGATTTCAATCAAAAGGTCCAAATCAATATCCATAGATTAATAATCTTTGTACGTTTACAGAGGATTGATCATCTATATATATATATATATTTGTTATATACATTATTATATTTATCCAAGTGAGGGACAAAAGTATTTTTTTTGGGATAAATCATTTGTAAAAAAAGTACCAAAACGCTTATTTCCATTAGTTCTCGACTTGAATTTATTTTTTTTTTGTCCTTATTTACATTATTAAAATATATATTAATAAAAACTGTTCATGTATATTTGCATAGTATTTAAAAGCCATTCAAATTATAATTGGATATAAATTTGAATGGTTTTTAATTAGTACGTGTTTTATTAATATAAGGGAAAATTACTGTTCACCCCTCGTAATTTTCAAAACTTCCCAAAAACCCCCTCCTACTTTTTGCACACCCCTGACGATCCCTTCCAGTTAGTGTTTAACTTCCCTTTTACCCCCTACCGCTCACTTCAAATGGGTCCATGTCGTGAAATCCCATTTTTGGCCCCGAAAATGGTGCGAAAGGAAAGCCGAAAATCACATCATGTTCAACCTTTTGAAGGGCTTTCGCTTTGGTTTAACGCTTTAAATATTTTACTAATATGTTTAATAATTATCATATCCGTGTAATACTTCCCATCTCCGCTTTAACGTTATCTTTACATGTATAACTATTCATATTAACGTGTAAATTCTCAAAGTCTCTGCAGTAAAGCGGTGATCTTTTTCGCTTGATCCGAATTCTGGCGGTGGCACGTGGCAGGGTGGCAGAGGTATGGTATCCCGTGCATAAGAATTAATGACGGCATTAAAAATTTATGCAGCGGTAACATAATTTTCCGAACACCCGCTCGCTCTCATCGACCAATGCTCGGCCATCGTGCGTTTAACTTTTTTTTCTCGGATATGAAGAGTCACCGCTCGTGGAATTCACACCATAAATAACCAGAAAGAACCCTCTCCATGGACAACCACTCCTTGTCGTCCTCATCATCCTCCTCCTCCTCCTCGTCCTCCTCTTCCCATGGACAACCACTCTATCTGAAAGGATGTTTCGTGAACCTTCTTCCCTATCTTGAGAATCATTTAGCGCAATCACGCAACAAGTTAAACTATCTTTTTCGCCTGAGTCGAAAATGCTCTCATAATCGCACTGAATGCGGAGGATTCTTCGACGGTGGATGACTGGGCAAGCAATTAAGCGAGCATTTCGACTTGGGTAAGAAAAGAAATTTTTTTCACGTATTTCGTGATTGCGGAGGATTCTCTAGAGGAGGGAGATCGGAAAAACATCCTTTAAGACGGGGTTGATATTTATCACTCGAGACTTTCTCATACCATTTAAGAACATTACGTCGATAGTACAACTATTACGTTCGTGTTTAACTATCGGGATCTTCGTTTAAGTCCCGACCATGACACATTGATTAATAGTCGCTTTTCATGAATATGTGTTGTTTAACCTTTTTTTAATGTTAGTACGTTGTGCGAGTTCAAGTTGATGCGCATGTTATGCAACTGCCGTGAGCATTCGAATGTACAGACACTTGTTTCGTTATACGAGGATCGAGTCGTGAGTGTCCAAAGTCCGAGCGGACGTTGTAAATGTTGTAAATGTTGTAAATCTTTTATAAATAAAACGAAACAAGCTTATTTGATCGTGAACTTCGAAATTTAAACATAGACCTAGTAAAAAAACAAACAATGTGGAAAACAAAAAGAACGCTCATTAGTAAACAATAGAAAAATACGTAAATATGTTTTAAAGCAATGACAACGGTGTTTAAGAAAAAAAGTTACTCTTTAAACAATGACAACGGTGTAAACAATAGAAAAAAATTAAACAATACTCTAGTTACTCTTTAAACAATGACAACGGTGTTTAAGAAAAATACGTAAAGATGTTTAAACAGATGACCCGGGAGAGTACCCATCTTCAACGCGATGTCGGTGAAAAACATTCAATTTAAACAATAACATATTATTTACATGATATAGACTTTTAGTTAAACGAGTTAACCATTATTTTTAAACACTATATGTATCTGTTTAAACATAAAAAGCTTGACGTTTACACAGAGACTCATGTTGAGTTGAGAACATTCATTCGAACGATGACAATATGTCTTCCTCGCGACAGTGACATATATTTCCCTTTTTGCCCTTGGGATGGAGGGAAAAATACCGCCCAATCACATCACGTCTAGTCTAACCTCTTTAAATTATCTCCAGTAGCACGACGATAGAGGTCGCCTCTCATCCCGCCTTCGAGCAAGTGGTTCCGAGCAATGGCATCCATCCGTCGGTTGGCCCCAACAAATATTTCTTCTTCACAGATTCACGGAACCAACTCGGAAACTAACATATGTAAACCAAACAATTTCAAATGAAATCATTCATTTTAAACTATAAAAAAACTATATTTAAACGAGTGTTTATATATTTAAACGTTATAAAATATAATTAAACGGAGAACAAAATATTTAAACCAGTATGAATAAGAGTTAAACGGTAAATACTAAAGTT
Source organism: Dioscorea cayenensis subsp. rotundata (assembly GCF_009730915.1). Lineage (NCBI taxonomy): Eukaryota > Viridiplantae > Streptophyta > Magnoliopsida > Dioscoreales > Dioscoreaceae > Dioscorea > Dioscorea cayenensis. The sequence continues at coordinate 3,222,640 of NC_052485.1, read as the reverse complement.
AAACGCTAAATAAAATGTTTAAACGTTAAAGACTTATGTTAAACATCGTCCATGATTTATTACCTCTTTTCCATCGAGCGATGACAAGCTGGTTTCTACCGTCGCTTGCTTCCGGTTAGTACTTTCACCGTAGCACATCATCCTTGGGATCTTGCCGAAACAGACTTTCTTCCCCGTTCCGGTCACTCAGTAAAACCAGGGACGTTAAGCGCGACCGAAAGCAACCCTTAATGTACCTCGTGTTGGTCTTCTTCCGCAAGCATCTATCTTGCGACTCGAGCGATCGCTGTGGAATATCCTCCATAAGCCACTTCAGTGCGTCGCTCGCGCCCTACGCGTGATCGCCCTATGGGTCGGTAGATCATCGACGTAATCAACGATCCGAGCTCGGGAACCGAGCATGATGTATTTGGGAAAAAGGATCTGTCCCCATGAGGTACACCATCGAGTTTGACGAAATTATCTTCTTCTCCCTCCGTCGAACAAGTTGTAACGAGTGCTCTTGATGGAGTCTCGCTGTCTCTCGTGAGGTCTTTGATAGATACCGCCCTTTGAACGCCGACCGGTTTTTCTTCTTCGAAGACCACTGCGTCGCCATCGCAACGCGAGACCAAGCCACGAGGGCCACATCTTGAGGTCCGAAACTCAGCGAGGCTTTCCCCGATCCTCGAATTTATTGAGTGCGACCATCGTCACTTTTGCAAAAAGAGAATCAAGAAGGGCTCTCTCTTGGTATATAGCTTCTAGCTCGATGAACGCCGCAAACGGTGTCCGTCGAATAATCTCCCGATGTCGAGGGGTCATGTTATTTTTTTCAATTCACTAAAGTCTCCACTCACGGGTGTCAAATAGCATCGACCATTAACTAGGGTTGACCGCCATAATCACAAGCCTGCGACAATAACAACACATTCAACATGCAGATTGACAAAAGTTTAGCGGAAATATAAGGTTTTTAAAGCGGTAAACTCTCGGTTATTAAACGAGATATAAAATGTTAAACAGAGACCCATTTTGTTAAAGCAGAGGCGAGAATACTTAAACAGGGACAACAAATGTTAAAGCTCAGTAACATCTCATTTCTTAAACGTCGACCCTCATTTTGTAAAAGCGCAACCATATCAAGCGAAAGCGGAAATGTACATTATAAATATTACACAAATCATAACAATCGAGAAAAAACTAATTCGATAGTGTATACATACGAAAATGCAAAACAAAAACAAAACCCCAGTAGAAATCTCCTGCAGACTAACAAAACCCCAGTGAGAAATCCCCTGCAGACTTCAATATCTTCCAACAAAAAAAGCAGGGAGCACAAAACAAAACCGAAAAAAATCTTTCTTTTGTAACATAACAGTTAACATAAAAACCATACTCAATACTTTTAGATTTCAAAGCGATGAAATGCCAACTAGTTCTGCTGGGGGACTTCTCCTTCGAGATACTGGGTGGAAAGGGAAAAAGGCGATGAAATGCCGATTCAGGAGGCTTCGCAGTGAGAGACAACTCGGAGCAGACTGAAATGGAAAAGTCAAGACGTGAGTTGAGAAAAAAAGCAATTAAACGGCTCCAATAAATTCGTCTCTCGGGGTTACCCTCACGGAAAAACCGCTCACTTCCTCTCAAATCGCCGAGATGGGCTGCGACCCACGACTCCCCATGCAAGGGCATTTTCGTCCAAAAAATTTGAAACTCACTCCGTTCACATCCGTTACAGGGTTTGGGGGTTTGAAAAACATAGAGTTTAAAAGGAGGGGGATTTTGGGGATTGCAAAACTAACGGGGTGTTTTTGGCAATTTTACAAACTTAAAGGGTTTTTTTGGCAATTTCCACTTAATATAAATAAGGTCAAAAAATAAATTTAGGTTTAAATTAACGGAGTTAAATATTTTGATACTTTTTTGCAAACTATTTAGAATACAGAGTACTAAAGTGTTACAACTCAAATCATAAGTCCCGAATTGATAAAGAAGCAAACCACATGATAGTCTAACAAAATTTTATTTTTTATTTTTAATAAAATAATTGAATAATTTTGTGCAATAAATCTTGATTAATTACCAAAAGAGTATTATTATATTAATAATTATTATATTTACCCTTGTAAGTATTATTATAGACAAACACACAAATTCAAGACTGTTTTATTGAGCCAGACCTTGAAATACAACATTACATGATGGGTTTTTAGAGTAAATTTTTAATAGGGCACTAAATTATGACCATTTTCTATTTTGGAGTCTAAATTTCAATTTGAATTAAAATAATTATCCAATTTTAATTTTTTACATGAGAGAATATAGTTTACTTTTTATGATATGATATTAAATATTCTCTGTCAACAAATTCAACAAATGAGATAGAATTACCGGTGGGTGAATAGTGTGTCATGTATGTCATGATAGAAAATTTTCAACATCTATATCATAAAAAAAAAACCTAAATTTCTCAGGTAAACATTCGGTAAAACAAAATTGAGATTGGATAACAATTTTGATTCAAATTGAAGTTTGGACTCCAAAATAAATAAAAAAACCATATTTTGATACCCTGCCAAAATATTTATTCCGAGTTTTGAGATAGTTCAAGTTGTACAGTTGCATTACGATTTATAAATTCATCCAAACAAAAAAAACAGTATTTTCTAAAATAAAATAATCCCAGTTACTTACATATATCCAAAAATGCCCAAACAAGCAGGGCAAAGCGAGTAACACGACATAATTGAATTATAGAAATCAAATCAGAATGTACTTACATATATATATATATTTATAAATTCTTATGCAACAGCAATTCAAATTATAGCAATTATAACATGGTACTGTATCTTATGTAACAGCATTCAAATTATAGCAATTATAAGTTTATAACATGGTACTGTACCTTATGTAACAGCATTCAAATTATAGCAATTATAACATGGTACTCTATATACATGGGATCGGAAATCTACCAATGCCAAATAAGATGTGTAGTGCACGATATTTAAAACATTTTGAGCCGTCAGATCATAGATCCAAACAGTAACTTCTGTGATTTAGACCATCTAAACTGATTTGCATCCCATTAAAAAAAAAATTATAAACACTTGCGCTGTCTCACCTAATCTGTTCATACAAATACAATATTTAAACACTGTTTACGGACATATTGCACTCTCTGATTTAGACCGTCCAAACTGATTTACATCCAATTAAAAAAAAAAAAATTATAAACATCCGCGTTCATACAAATACAATATTTTAAGCACTGTTTACGGACATATGATATTCATGTCATGTGATATGAGAAAACAAAACAAATCTGATTACCATTTCATGTAATACACATCTTTAAAAATTGAATAAAACAATAAAATTATTTCTTCACCAGATGTGCCAAACATGTCTAAGTTTATAAAGTCAAAAAAGATCACAAGTCATAATAATCACTTCGCTTAAGATGTTAAACAACAACACATGTAACACAAACTGTACAATGCAAGAAATATTTGAGATATAAATTTCACTGATATAATCTTACAAGGATAGAACTTACATGAGTAACATAAATGGCAAAAGCAAACAACTAAAAGCTGTTGGCACTTTACAACATAAACGTATAAAGGACAATGTGAATTTATGAGGATCAAAAGTATCTGCAGAAACCAAAGATTAGCATTCTCTAACTTGTTAATCTCAGACTTTGTGCAGAAAAATAGTTTACATTTGGTATTTTCTACTGAGCTAGTATTTGATGAGATTGTGTCGCAACCAAAGTTCGTACATAACCATGTGAAAAGCATCATACGAAATTGGCGGCGAATGCCATTCAAAGTGTTTTTGGACCTATAAACACAAATATAACACAAATATATCATAAGCAGCAATCATCATTGCCAAAAATAATCAAATGTGGTTCTTTGTGAAAGTATTTTATGTTCAAACATGTTTTAGACTTATGAATGTAATGCTACTTATCCCATGAAGCATTTGTTATAAATAATTATATGGACGAAATGAAACTTCATTTTTGTAGTTGAGAAAGCAAAATCTGAATAAATTTATATGAAATAATGGATATAAGATACTCTTAAACATACCTCAACCAAGTTATTATGCAACGTTATGAATTCTTCATTCAAAATGGACTTCAGAATAGATTTAAGATTGTAAACATCACTTTCCTTGAGAATGACAGAGAATTTTTTCCAGTCAAGGATGTCATTGAAAGGCAAGTCATAATAATTGGACAGGATCACTGCATAAAGAGTTGAAAAGTAATAACATTATTCAAGTTATCCAAGCATTAAGAACATCCTTAGCAGGTTATAATATTAAAAGAAATAAAGAAGGACATGATGGAGAGTTCAGTTATATGACACCTTTAAAGATGAATTTCTTACCAGGAATACAACCATAATGAATGGAATCAGATATGCGAGCACTATTAACTTGGGAACCACCAGGACAAATGCAGAATTTAGTCCTATAAAATTGCTTCTGATAAACCAATTCCCCAATGGCTCTGTTTATGCGGTTGTTGCTGATAGCCAGTTCTGTATCATTCTCCCATACACGAGCTAAAATAACTCTTATCTTAGAATTCCTATGGCCAGCCCAAAATCCAAGTATTGTCCTGCAAATTTTGTGGAATTAATTAACAAAGAAAAGGAAGGAAGCATATATAGATAGAATAACTAAATTCAAATCGATGCTTTCCCAAGAATCAAACAAGACAGGTTATAGATCTTTGGCACCATTTGTTTACATGACAAAAACTCCAGACTATGACCTTGAACTAGAACAAATAGAAGAGTGGCAGTTTAATTGTGCTGAATAAATCTCAATTAAAGGTAGGATTTTCTTGGAAACAAAATAAAATTAAGCACTTAACATAGAATTGGAAATGCAAGAATACTCCGGTTGAGTTGCTATTATAGAAGTCTTTCTCTAGAGGCAGGATCCTGTTCAACAGTGTGTATCAATGGTTCCCACTGTCAACAAAAACACATTCGATATATTGACTAGCTTTTTAATTGCGCATATTAGAGTAAGTAATATCCCATATTAATTAATTCAGTAACCGTAGGTCCACCTATATCAGCCCAGGTCCCCTTTTTCCGTTTGCTTAAGGTTTTAGTGACTAATAGTCTGACATGAGATTGCCATAAGATGAAGACCCGGAGGTTTTATAATTTCATCATGCCACTGGCTAAGCATACCGAAACAGAAATTGGCAGTTAGACAATAAAAGAGCATACCATAGTTAACCCTGTTGATCTATACAACTAGCAAAATTCACACGACAGTTCCAAATTTTTTTTTCCCCAAGATACTCTCACATCATTTGAACAACAAAATGTAATTCTATAATGCATTGCCGGAAGAATCTTCTTCTTTAATGAGCATGAGATAAATATAAAAACATGGAAAATATGTATGCCATATCAGTTTTATTGGGTTGCAAAGACAAATTATGAATGAACTGTGCTGATATGAGCAAAAGTACTGAACCCTGTTCAAACCTGTTCTCAATATCATTTCCTCCAGCAGGAAGTGGAAATGGTTGCAGTACTTGAGGAAGAGCAACATCCTTGTGTGGGATATACCCCACGTCATAGCTCGGAGAACAGACAACACGAATGGAATTTTTTATGAGAAAAGGAAGTCCTTCGAATGCCCGCACACCAACATCATGGCAGGTGACCACAAAATGATCTGCACCCAAGGTCCTATTCCAATAAGGGTATTTTTTTATCAAGCCTTCAACATAATCCTGAACAATAATAGTCATGTTCTCATATGATGTGCCCTGCAATGTTAAACACAAATAAATCAAATGGGCTGACGATCATATTTAAGGCACCATATGCCTCCAAGACTGAGCATGGGACAAAAGCAAAGATGCTTCAAACTAACCACTGTCAATATAGCTTGTAACCCAGAAATTAATGTGCATCTCCCACTAAACTTGCAAAAAGAAAGTATGACCAGACAAAGCTTCATTACCACAGATATATATATATATATATATATATATATATATATCTTTTACTCATGGGCATTCATTCGTCAGGTTTCCGAACCCTAGACATCAACATTTGATTTAATCAAGCTTTACAGTGATACTATTTCCAAAATCAGTAAGAAATAAGAAAAGAAGAAGTTTTTGACAATTCAACTATCAATATCTGCCGATCATGCGATTCACAAAGTCAGTCCCATAGTATCACGAGGTAGATAAAGAGCCAAAGAAGTTGTTCAGATTAATGGAACAATCAGTTTTCTCCCTAAACTGTATGGTTGGCTATATTATTTACCTAAATAACCCTACTACACCAGATGCATAACGAATTATTACAGTAAGTATCCCTTCGAACGGAATTAAATAATCATCATCATACTACACTGTCTGTTCCAGATGATTACTGAGTTGCTCAGCCTTGCCTCCACTACTGAAACAAAAATGAACTCCTAACTCAATCACTAGAATACCACAAAGTCAAGCTTATTTCTTTGTTTCCATGAACAGCATATCCACAGACTTGAATCACATTTCCAACTTCCAGCATAATCTAAGCTCATTCCAGTATAAACAGTCCATCTCTTTCAGGATCTTGTGAGCATTTTCCTCACATTCTCTCTCCAAAATCCAAAATTTCATATAACCAAAATGTAAGCAAATTGCTATAGAATCAAAACCAAGGATTGGTAAACCAATGCTTTTCTGCGTATCTTGTGTAAATTTGTAAACCATATCCATGATAAGCATCATCCCTATCAAGCTCTTCTTATAAGCATTTTTCTCACATTGTCATTCCAAGATCCAAGCAAACATTTCATGACACCAAAACCCAAGAAAACCACTACAGCATCAGTTTGAAAACCAATACTTTTCATCCGCACACCAACCTTATTATATACCAGCATCAAAGTCCCAACTTCAAGCATTTATCTAAGCTCATCCGATATCACCTTAACCACCATCTATGCATTTGAATCACATTGTAATTCCAAGATCCAAACTTTCGATAGAACAAAAACAGAAGCAAAACGCAATATAGAATAAAAAACCGAGAACCGGAAACAATACCTTTCCCCGCATCTTGTGGCACGAGATTGGGATGAAGAACAGGTGCGCTTCATCAGGATCCTCCGTCCTGAATCGGCTCTCCCGGATGTTCTGGAAAAAGTACCCCTCGCTCGCATACTTCCCCGTCATCTTCCTCGGCGTCTGGTAAAACGTGCTCGGATCCCCATCCGGGTATATGAATACCTTGAACCTCTTCTCCATCTCGGCGTAGTTCAGCTTAAAGACCTCCGGCGAGTGATAGGCCAATGATAACGGCAATGGCGTGGAGGGATCTGCGAAGCGGGAAGGGAGTTGGGGAGAAGAGCGGAGAGATCTGAGCGAGAGGAAGGTGAAGGTGATGAGAGTGAGGAAAGCGAGAGCGAGAAGCAAGCGCTGGATGGAGAACGCCGGAATGTTAGCCGGCGGCGATTTCCCGGCCATCGCTGGTGTCGGAGGATGGAAACGGAGTGTGGTCAGGTCGGCGCTGAAGAGAAGCCACTGGTTTTTATAATTTTTTATTATATTAAAAAATAAAATTTTTGTTTTAATAATATTTATTGATTAATATAAATTTTAACAAATTAGATATTTAAGCAAGTATCATTTTTTATTTTAATTTCTTTTAAAGAAAATGAATTATAGGTACTTTCAAAACTCCACAAATAAATCGTCGGTTTTTAATGGCAATAAAGTTTAGTTTATTTTATAACATATATTTTCTGCTTAATATGTATAATTTTAGTTTAATATTAGATGTAATTACATAGGTTTTTATTTAATATATAATATTTTTTATATTTAATATATATTTTTTATTTAATATTATTATATGTTTTCGCTTAAAAACTTGGTAGTTATTTCTATGAACGCCAGTTATTTTTAGGTATAATCACCAAAATAGTCCCTGTACTTTTCTCTCTCTTTCTTTTTGGTCCCTCTACTCAGAAATGCTCCCGACTAGTCCCTCTACTTTTGAAAATGTGCCCATTTAATAAAAAATGCTCCTAACCAGTCCCTCTACTTTTAAAAATATGCCCACTTAGAGGGACTAAGTGAGCACATTTCTAAAAGTAGAGGGACTGGTTGGGAGCATTTTTAACTAAGTGGGCATATTTTCAAAAATAAAGGGACTAGTCGGGAGCATTTCTGAATAGAGGGACCAAAAGAGAAGAGAGAAAAGTACAAAGACCAACTAGGGTATTATACCTTATTTTTATGATATAATGACTGAAATGTAAACTGTTATACAAAAAAATAGATTTTTTAAAAATATTTAAATTTAACTGAACAATTTGTAAATAAGTGAAACTTGGAGAGCCTTTTACGATATTCCCAATTTTTTCATTATAGTTAAAACCAAAATAATGTTTAATCCGTTCTACATACTATGAGGGTATATATTAGTAAATATGGGAAGTTCAAATTTGTTTTTCAAATACTTGCTTTTGTAGGGGTGTATATATAAAAGATACCACCGTCTATTACTTCCACTTTCTTTCTTCGAAATCTCCGATTTTCTAGGGTTTGCGCACGCCCAAAGACCATATTAGACTTCGCCGGGAGCGAGATCGCGGCTTGTGCGCCATCGGAGACTTCGTCTTCTGCGAGAATCCTTGGTTTTCTTGGATCTGGTGTGGGTCTTCTGCCATCTTTTCGTTTTCTTCAGTGAGATTTGGTCCACTGTGGGAGTTTCTGTTTGATTTTTGAGTTTGCGGGTATGTATTTACCATTTTTCCAAATGTTTTTCATGATTTTGTTAATTTCTTTGTGATTTTGAGATTATACATCTTATATGAATGTTGATTTGATCTTTGTCATGTGAATTATTCATTGTATTTATTTATTTTTCATAAAGGTTTCAAGAACATGGTCAAAACCTAAACTTTGCTGTGATTTAGTGATGTATAATGTATGGGTGTTGGATCAACCAAGCTGTTTCGTCAGCTTATTCGTTTCTTTATGGATACTCCATGTGTGCTCTTGCTAAAACTTCCTGTTTGATCAGTAGCTGCTATTTTGATGTCTGTTTTTGTGACTCTTGCTTTGGGGGAAGTAACTGTAAGACTTTTGTAGTGGAGTAATCTTCAGTCCAATCTAAAGATTTTTTTTAAAGATTTAATAGCAAACTGACATTGATTGTTATAATTCTAGCTTCTAATTTTTGTGGGTTTAGTTCCTTTTGTTCTGAGTCCTACCTTGTTGATCATTCTCTGCCTTTGATCTTTTCTGAGTTTGGTTTTTAGTTCATGTCCTTTCTATTGTATAATTTTGATGATTTTGATTTGTTTATGGATGAAGAACATGAAATTGGTCATGATGTAGACAGCGGGAACTTGGATAATATCATTTAGATGATGATGGAATTGTTAGCTAACATAAATTTGCAAAACTTTTTAGGAATCATCCATCCCAAAGAAATAGTTTTTATCATTGCCATTATAAAATTTTATTTTCTTGCTCAGTTGAACCAAGATAAATCATTTATATAATTAAAGACCCATAGGTTGCATTTTAATTCTTTGAATTAATTTTCCCAGGCGGTTTCTGTGGAAGTAGCCATATATGAAGTTTGCTTAGAAGAATAGCTGATTTCTTCATATTATTATATTGTAGAAATGTATGATAATCTCGGTGCTCAGCCTGGGATGCAGAGGCCTCCTCTTAACCCTCAACAAAACCCTTTTGGCAATGCATTCTATGGGGCAGGATCCGGACTAATTCGGGGTGGTCTAGGAGCATATGGAGAGAAGTTTTTGGGCTCAAGTTCTGAGTTTATGCAAAGTAATGTATGTATGATGGGATATGATACTGTGATAAACTAATGTTTTTACCGCTTAAAGTTTTTCACGTTTGACACCTCATTTATTGCTAGGTTCCTTTTTATAATTTCTCGTGTTTCATGAACAGATCAGCAAGTATTTCTCCAACCCACAGTACTATTTTCAAGTCAATGATCAGTATGTTAGGAACAAATTGAAAATGGTCCTGTTTCCATTCTTGCACAGGGTAAACCTGCACGCATCTTGTGTGCATTCAGTTTTTAGTTAACTCCTTTTCTAGCTCATCTACTGATCTTCTTTCACACTTTGTAGGGGCATTGGGCGAGGATTAGTGAACCAGTTGGTGGCAGGCTGTCTTATAAACCTCCAATTTACGATATCAATGCCCCAGATCTGTACATCCCTTTGATGGCCTTTGGCACATACATCATCCTTGCAGGCTTCACTTTTGGTCTTCTTGGAAAGTAAGAAGCATCAATCACAACCTCAGATTTTTCTTTCATTCTTCACTTAAATTAATACAACTTTATGCACAGGTTTAGTCCAGAAGCTTTGACCTTGCAATTTACTAGGGGACTTGCCGGTTGGTTTCTGCAGGTCATACTGCTAAAAGGACTGCTATATTCACTTGGTGGAGCGGAAGCACCATTGTTAGATATTGTAGCGTATGGTGGTTACGCATTCACAGGCTTGTCGGTGGCAATCCTTGCGAGGCTTGTCTGGAACTATTCATATTACTTTGTTTTCCCGTGGTTCTGTTTGTGCATGGGTGTGTTCTTGGTGAAGACGATGAAAAGGGTGCTTTTCACACAGATGAAAAGCTACGAGAATTCGAGCAGGCACAATTATCTGTTGTTGCTAATGGGGATTGTGCAGTTCCCATTGTTCTTTTGGCTTGGCAGGATAGGAGCTTGAACTTGTTATTTTGGCGGCATATTTGTTCAGTTTACACTTCTTTATAGACTGTTCATATATTGATGATGTGTATCACTATGGAAAATAACACTTGTTAGGTTTTGTCATGTTTGATACCGGTAAGATGATATTTTCCTGAATGAAAAGTTGTTAGTATAAAATGAGCTTGTTGCATTTGTTAAAAAAAAAAATTGTTAGGTAACTTATACTTTAAATCAGTTTATGTAAACAATTTGAAATTTGTATTCTCTTGTTACTTGTCTTAGGCTTAAAAAAGACGATATTTAGTAAAATTATGCATTTATTTTATAAGTAATTTTAGCTCAATGTTAAAGACTGGAAAAAGTAATAAAAATGTAACTTAAATGATAGCCATGAAATTTTAATAATTGTAATTGTTCAAGAATGTATATAAATGATATATATATATATATATAAATAAGGTTTAAGTCATCTGCATGCTTTGTTTAAAGCTGTTTAATATGATCCAATAGTTATTTTAATATTATTTAGACTGTTTAATTCCGTTTATGATTTTTATGTGTTATTGTATAATACTATTTGATATTATTTAATATTATTTTTAAATGAATCGTATCCATTGGATGGTAATTCAACAGATATTGTAGGCATCTATAGATTTAAAATCTTAAATCTAGAGACATCTCTATATGATGGGTTCTTATATATATATATATATATATATATATATATATATATATATGACCACATTATGTTCTATTTATTTATTTTATTACGTTGGTAATTATTTAAAATATTTTTGTAGTAAGTTAAAAATTTATTAGTAATATTTTCTTGAAAAAATCATCAATTTTTTTTTTCACAATGTGCACAAGCAACTAAACATGTATTAAATTCTCAATTATAATTTTAAAAGTAGTTAAACTCTCAACCTCCATTCAAGAATTAATGGCACAATTACTCATCTATTGCTGTAACATACTACATCATTTCAGTTTCTATTCTTTTATTTTTTAACATAAACTGTAGAGTGTACATCATTTCAGTTTCTTTTTGTTTTTTTAACATAAACTGTAGAATGAAGAAGCTCATCCAATTGCGTACAGAGGTCATGAAAAAACATCCAACGTTAAATGAAACTTCACCCTCTTTTTATTTGATTAAATAATATAAAAATACATACAAATATATATATACACACACATATCAATGCTGAAATTTTGTTGATTAAAGTAGGTACTTAGCCCTTAAGAAATCCCTTGCAAAGCTTCTTCCATGCTTCTTGATCTGGTTCTCTATCTTCTAACTTTAACTTTGCTGCATCTGCTTGCCAAGTCTACAACAAACACAATATTAACTTTAGTTCCATGCAACAACAATGATTGCCATTTTTTTGTTCATATATATATGATCTCATGTGTGTACCTGAATGACATTACTGTTAAGTAGACGACCGATGATATGCAAAACAATGTCTTTAGTGTATTCCGGGTGACCTTGAATGCCCATTATATGTTCGCCATATTTAAACATCTCCACCCGGGTCTTTTCCGACCATGCCAACAATTCCGCTTTTGCTGGTAGCTCCCAAATCTACATTTCAAGATATACTTGTATCAATTATACTATGTCTACTAGACTATTTTGTGTGTGTGCTTTTTTTTTTTAATAAAATAGTTAAATTATGAGTGTTTATTGAAAAAAATTATTAGATATGAATATTGTAATATAAACCACAAAACAATGGTGACTCCAAACCACTATGGTTGTTTAAAGATATACTTGTATCAATTCTGCTGTTCCTATTGAGTTATTTGGTGCTTTGTTTTATATAAAATAATTAAATTATGAGTATTTATTGAAAAAATTATTGGATACAAGAAAATATTGTAATATAAAACACAAAACAACAATAACTTCAAACCGCTATGATTGTTTATAATTGTTTAAATGATTAAAAAAAAATGAACTTGAAATTTTAGAAAAAGAGAATTATTCAATTTTTTGAGTTAATGAAATGTTCATTTTAGTTAAATACCAAAATGAATATGGTGTTTGGGTTTAAAGTCATGTATTCATGAAATCTATATTTATATAAAAGTTAAAACAAAAAAAAACTTAACATAATTAATTCTTATTTTGTATCTAAACAAATGTTCTTGTAAATATTTTAGTATATATTGAAGAAGCTAGAGGAAAAACCAAAAATAACCTCATCTCGATGGCATTCCATGATGACAAGAGAAGGTGTGTTCTTGGTTGTGAAGTTGATTGTGGTGGCACCCAAATCCCATCCATGCTCAGCCTTGCCTATTTTACCTCCCAATGCTCTACATAAAATCTATTTTTTTTTTTCAATAAATAACAAAATCATGAATAATATTATTTAAATTAATCTAACATGGTATCAGAGCTTAGTTTCATTAACCTGATGACCGAAACAAATACCAAGCACTTTCTTCTTCATAAAATCGAGTTTTTTCAAGAGATGAATGAGTTCAAGAACCCATAAATCATTGCCATGAGCATCATGAATGCTACCGGTGATAATGAATCCGTCGTATTTTGCGATCTCATCGTCGTCTTTTGGTAGTTCACCATTTGAAGCTTTGTAGGAGTCCCAAATCTCTTGATGATCATCATTACAAGCTCCTTGATCTTCATCACCAAGTAAACTTTTGAAAACTTGGAAATACCCCCCATGTACTTTCTTTATGTATTCTGAGTCCTCTGCACATAATAACACTGCATATCTCTTCATCTTTATCTCCATTTTCAGCTTCACTAGAAATACATATATATATATAGGCTTGTTTTTTGTTATGGAATTAAGGGGAGAATGAATGATGATATTGAAGTTTGATGAATGATAAGGAAGGGGCTGTGTATATATAGTGTTTCAAATGTGACCTTTATTTGAAGCAATATTTACAGTTCAAGCCGGCTGTACCTTGTTGGCTAAGTTGCTTTTCTGCTTGTGTTTCCCCAATTGGTAGCTTTAGCTGTTTATTTTTTTAATATCATTTATTTGAGAACACGTCCATTTAAAAAAAAAAAAAAAGTTAATGATCTTATTATTATTATTATTATTATTTTAAAGGTTGTCATATGCGTCACAAGTATGATGTATTTGTTTAAGGGAGTAGTTATTCATTAATTAATGTGCAACACGTATACTAGTTTTGTAGTAATTGCGCCATTGAAATATTTTTGATGACTTTGAATCTATCTTCAAAGTTTATATTTTGTTTAAACTAAACATGAAACTATTATTATTATTATTAAATTCACCGTTTTCTTTATTTCTTCATACTAGGCTACATTCTCAAATAAAAAGCAATTTTTTTATTTATTTTAACAATAGTAAATGAATAACATTAATAACTCTACATAAAAATATTATTCCTACCACATAACCTTAATAAATTTCCCAAAATAAATAATAACCATCAAAATCATCCCCGCATACATATATTCCTAATCTCGAGATAAACTAATAAAAACTATACAAACATTATTTAATATTTCATTCTCCTCCAAACTCAAAGAAGTCGAAAATACAAATTTATCATATGCTTGTCCATATTATTAAATAAAATAAAAATAAAAATAAAAATATAAAATTATAAAATATAATATAATAAAATAATAAATAAATCTTTTTCACTGATCTATCATCACTCGTTTTGTCATCTTAATGATGTAATATTTCTTTGTCCAGCTCCTCCTCCTCAATGTTCTTGATACTTTTGCTTGGATCTTGCAAGGAACCAATAACTTGTTTTGGTGGACTGCATTTAACAGTCAGAATCCACCTTAAAAAGTTTTCTCCACCCAAAAAAAAAGAAAAAGAAAAGAAGACTTTGCATCTATAATTAAGTAATCTTTTTGTGTGACAATTAAGCATGCATGAAAAATGAAAATGATCTAAATATGCAAATAATATAATAACTAGTTATAGACCAATCATGTGTAATTGAATTCTCCATGATCAATATTAAAAACAAAATCATATGACAATTGATAATAAGAACACATTTTTCAGATGGTTTTCTCAACAGTTATTTTTGGCGTGTTTACACAAAACTATTTTATTACAAGCTAAGTGATATATGTTCTGATCTAAAAATGTTTTATTTATGCAATAGAAGATCATGAGTTTTACAGGACCTTCCATTTAACCAAACCTTAAAAAAAAAAAAAAAGAAAAAAAAAAAGAAAAATTCTCATAAATTGAAAAGATAGCAAAATGCTAAATATCATTTTCATTTGATCCTACACGATTGTCATTACGTGCAGCTCAGCAACACTGGACCGAAAATTTCGTTCTCACCTGACTCTATTAGCACTCACCAGACAATTTTGCAAGGACAACCACCACCAATTTCAATTGCAAAAATGCTTTTCCATTAAATTATCGCCATTAGACAACCTATAAATCATGCATTCAGAAAAAGAATGATGGCTCAATCAACCATGTGTCCTTGTTGACGATAAATTGCCATGGATATGGAAAATCGTATTTGTAGTCATTCTCTGGTAAAACATCAACTCAACTAAATCACATTCTCAGTGTGGTAGATTACCATTGATTCATTTTTTTCTTATGCTCAGTTAACAATCACTATTGTGATATTTTTTCTAAATGCAACTCTTGCAAGAGCTCACATATGCTTTATCAATATATCATGTGTGCATATGTGATTGTGCATGTGTGAACCAACTCCAACATTTCTTGAACCTTTGTAAGTAACTCTTGCAAGTGTTCATAGCCTTATAAAATGCAGTCGGGTATATGCGTTCGTATATAACTCAAATGTTGTCCAAGGTTAACAAAAGGAAAAGATAAAACTAGAAACAAGTGAAATGTCAATGAGCTATCTACGGTGTTCAGACTGTAGCATAAACAAGAAGATACCACCGGCTACAGAAACATTAAGCGATTCGAAGATCCCTACCATGGGAATACTAACAAGATCACATACCTGCAAGGCTTTCTCAGAGAGCCCACGGCCTTCACTACCTAACACCAAGCAGAGAGGCATACCTGCTAGTGAATCCGCAAATTCTTGAGACAACAAAGAAGGTCCTTCTAATTTCCCGGAGCAGTTATCTGGATGTCCTGCTAACATCTTCATATGAAATCTGCTTCCCAGAGCTTCTAGATGAAGCCAATTTCCAGAAACAAGTGGGAGCTGAAAAGACGCTCCTCGGGCAGCTCGGAGGGCCTTTTCATTGAAAGGATCACAGCAACCAGGAAGCAGAAAGACGCCATCCTGTCGGTCATTGTAGCAGATAAGTTAAAATACAGGTAGTAAATGCAAGGTTAGGCAGCATTTGAAAGATGCAAATGGAGACTTATTGCTGGCATATAAGAGTAGGTTAAATTTCTGGCTAATCATCTGAAGCCATTCAATGCTCAACTTTATTATGGTTCCACAGAAATCCATACACATCTGTGGTTTCTACAGAACAAAGAGTTCCTCATCTGTTGAGGCCTCTAAAAATGATCAATTAGTCAAATTGGAAGGCTTGTTTGTCCAACCTTCGTAATGTCACACGGTGTTAAGGAGTATCAAAAGTTAGGTCAAGAGCTTCTGGTATGGTACACTATGAACATGAGAAGTAAACTTTTCTGTGCCTCAGATTAAAATTTTCTTCACTTAAAGGAAGAGATGATCAACAGAAATTGACCTATAAATAATGATTTAAGTTCAGAGAACTATACCAGAGTCAAGAGATGCAGACTTACCCATTTAAAAGCCATAGTGGATCTTAGTAATGTGCCTAAATTACCAGGATCCTGTCATGAAGAAGTTCAATTACATAATCAACAAATGAAATTTCCATGATGAATTGATATGAAGAGAAAGAACAGCATAAATAAATACATCGTTACCAAACATAAACTTTTAGCTTTTAAATACAGCCACATGGAAGCACGAGATCCACAAAAACCAAATTACCATAAGGAATTCAAATGAAGCACAAGAAGAGCATCTAAGAAATACAAGGTCAGCAAATATAAACCCTAGCTTTTTAGATGCTACCATATGGAAGCATGAGATCCGCAAAGCCCAAATTTCCACAAGGAATTCATATGCAGTCAAAGAAGAGTATATCAAATATCTAAGTTTAGTAAACATAAACCCTAACTTTTACATACTGCCGTATGTAAAGCACGAGGTCCATTCAACCAAATTCCACAAACAGACAGCTTGTTTCAGAAGCACGAGATTAAATTCATGGTCAGTGTACAAAACAGGCAAGCAAAAAAATCATGTTAATCAAAATGACGAACATTTTGCTTTTCAAATAGATTAGTCATTACTGGTACAAGATAAATTCATCATCAGCAAACAAGAAATCATTCAGAATTTTATTTCTTCACCTCATCCTCACTGTAACTAAACCCAGCCACACTGAACAAATCTTATGATCAATATCCAACTTCCAGAACACTGAATGCACAAGTTCAAGTTTTGAAGGAAAAGAAGTGACTCCACAAGCAGCAAAAACAACAATAATAATACACTCTTCACCATCAGCAAAAACTTCTAGCATGCAATCAAGTGATAAAAAGAAGCAAGATTTAGAGGGTTTTACAGATAATGCAAACTATCTCATATTCAAAACTTCAGAGCATACCTGAATCCCATCGAGAACTAGTATCCTCTGAGGAGAAGGAAACCAAGTCTCACAACTTGCACCCTCTTGAGCACCATCCAAATCAAGGAAGCTACTGGGAAACTTGATAATCGCGACAGCTTCAATGGAGTCAGCCGATTGCAAGCCCGAGACTTTCTTCATCACATGAGAGCTCACATGCAAAATCCGAGCAGATGAATCACGGAATCCTTCCGGAGTTTCAGATCCATCCAACAAAAGCAAACAATCAACAAGCGATGATCCCCAGAGCTCCCGAAACTTACAAATCTCACTGCAAAGAATCAAGAGCAAGGTTGTGAAATCGATGGAGGATTTGAGGAGCGAGTAGGAAAGGGATAATAAGGATTACAGAATGGGGGTGAGGCCGACGACGATAGCGGAGCTGGATGAGCGTCGGTAGGAGGAGCTGAGACGGAGCTTGACGCAGTGCTTGACGAAGGGATTGGATGGGCTGGAGATGCTGCCATTGCAGCTCGGCAGGGAGTCTCGCCGAGCTGCGGGATGGGTAGGAAGAGGGGGAGAGAAGGCGAAGAGACGAAGGGACCGCATGAGCTCACACAGTCACACCAGAGAGCTCAATCCGCCATTAATGGAGGATGCGAAGGTCTGCAAGAGCTTGAGCTCTTTTGGATAATTCGATTATTATTTTTATTTATTTTTATTTTCTCACATTTTTAGATGAAAAATAAATTAAAAAAAAAAACTCATTAAAAATTCACTGGAAGTCTGGATTCTGGAAGACTAATTTGCAAAGAATTAAATATATAAAAATAATAATTTAATATATATGCAATCTACATTTATTTGATTTTAAGTTATTAATTATTATTAAGTAAAAAAGAAGGATAAAAGAAGCTCTTCAAAACTGCAGGTAAAGAGTCTCAAGACAACAAAATTCAGAGAAAATTTTGTAATTCTGTTCCTTAACAAAATCATTAAATTAAACATACAGTTTAATAAATTAGAGAATAAATTACACAAGAGAATGCCAAAAAGGCAAATGTTACAAAAATTAAAAAAAAAAAAAGGGAAAAAACAGGATACAAGCTGAAGATCAAAGTAATAATCTAGAACACTATACATCCCACCCATCTGTTCTGCCATTGAAGCTCCATTTATTAGCAGCCAAATTCCCATACATCTTTGCAAACTTAACCAGGCACTCACTTCTCACCTGGTAATGCACTTGTGTGTTCTTACTAATGGCTGCTCCTGTGAATTTCGATGTGTCGATTGCCCATGAAGGCCTGACATACTCTACAGTCTTCCCGGGTTTGCTGGCATTCACGTATAAGTAGTTCAGAAGGACATCTTCGCAGTTAAATTTCTTGTCGACAAATTCCCGGCCTTCCTTTGCAAGGTCACTCCAATACATGTCGAATGCAAGTTTGCTGTCGATGAATGCTGCACCTGTCAGTATCATGTTATACCCGTTCTGCTGGCGGGCGTATCTTTCGTCTCTGTACTGCAATGGATTTCCATTTGCAAGGCGTGGGTAGAAACCGACAATTCGATCTGGATGTTCCCTCCAGACCCTGAAACCCCGCTCAACATCATCGCATGTCATCATGATATCATCATCAAGCTCAAGAACAGCTCGCGTCTTTATCAATGGGTCAGCCTTGAACCTATTGTTCAAGGAGTTTCTGTCTTCTATTCTGATCCTAACAGGAACAGCAGAATCAAAGTCGCCGTTAACTGGAGGCTGACCTTTATTCCACACCACTACAATTTCCCTGACTGAAGAACATCTTGAATAATGCTTAATAAACATCTTCAAATTCCATATCCTTGCATCATATGTCATGGTCAGCAATGTAAACTGAGAGTACTGCCCCTTGACTGGGTAAGCGACTTCTGCACCATTGCCTCCGTAAACATGATGGGTACCGATGCAAGTTAATGCCAAAACAACTATAAGTATTAAAGCCAAAAGAGACCTGCCTGAACAATTATTAGGATTTATTCTTCCTTGCAGAGGAGAACCAAGCCTGTTGAGATGGGTGAAAAGCCATCTCAGTTTAGGATATAACTGAAAATAGGACCTCCTTTGACTGATAGAATCACTTCTTTTTGCTGAAATAGGAAGGCACCAGCTGAGAGGTACGATACATTTGATCGCGCTAACTAGTACTCCTGATACAATAACCAGTATTGTCACAAGTCCAAATGCAATGTATCCTAGAATAAGCCTGCGAACTGAATCACCTGACGGAACCCTGTCACCATCCATCACCCCGATCCATTCACCAGATGGAAGCTTTTGCACATCCAGATGGTGGTAGCGAGCACCATTCCAAGCATTTCGACCTTTTCTTGACTCTTCGATACCAAAAGGAACTTCTACTTCTTCATAGTTATCTGGGGTAAGCACCTTAACCTGGAACAATCGTATTCGGCGCCCATAAGTTTCTCCACAGTCCTGTCCTGTGCGGTAAAGGATGTCATTGTAAACAAAAGGCCTGCCTGCATTTCGAGCCCCTAAGCTCTTGTCTGTATTGTAAACAGGGTTCTGCTTGTGAGGTTTCCATGGACCAAGTGGGGAGCTGCTATACCAAATCTCCAGCTGTCCATTCTTTTTAGCACCAAAAGCACTAAAATCAGACCCGAAAAGCCAATAGTAGCCATTATGATTGATGATGAATGAATCAACAAGGGGTTTCTTCAAAATGACTTTTTCCAGTTTCCATTGCAAAGGAAAATCAACTGCACGATAAAGATGCAGTTCCCCTTTCTTGCTGCTTTCAGGCATCATGAATATCTGTGTGGCCATAAGAAGGAACAGCAAAATTAGAGGGGCAAAACCTGCAAGGCATGCAGGATTTGATCATCCAACATGGAAGCCAAATGTTAATTAATGGTGTAATAAAGTTCTTCTTACTTGGTCCTCATGGCTGAAAACATATGGATAAGAAAGATGCCACTCTTCATCTAAAGCAATACCCAAGAACTTCCATGTCGCTCCTCGGTCTGTGCTCCTAGCAACACCAATATCCCCTTGAAGTGTGATAGAGTTTTTAGTCTCAAAAAACAAGTAAAATGTATCGCCCTGCACATAAAACCACTAACAGAGACTATTAGGACTGCTACCAATTAATACATAATTTTTTCCGGTAGGAAATAAACCAATATCTGAAATTATAATACATAGGTGCATAGAAAAGCACAAGCCACGTCTCATAATGCATTTTACAGACTACCAGAAACAATAAGAATATTGGGATCTCATTTGCAACTTTGCTTGGCAAGACAAATACCTTTCAAAGTTTACATAGATATCTGGCATTTAGATTGGGAAGAAAACAAAGCCAAAAGGACTTCTCTAGCTCCAAAAACAGTATGGATTTGGTTTGCTACTAAATAAACCACAGACGAAGAAACAGAATGACAAAATATTTGAATCTGTGGCACCACTCTACATTTTATCAGCTTCTCTATCCTTCTCCATCCATGGTTCACTCCCCACTTCAGATTCTACATAAAATCCCTAGAAACCCTACATTTCTGCTCCATCAGTGAAACTCCTAATCCAGTATCCTCAGACTCTAATTCTTTTTCCCTGTTTATGCTAAAACACCTTCACTTTTCATCAGATCAAACTCTAAGATAAACATTTGAATTCATACCAAAAGACATTTTGTCAAGCATCTACAATTCATCTCCATGAGTTCCAATATATCCAAATTCAGGCAAGCAATCTCGTGAAACAGCTCTGTTGCACACAAAAGGTGAAAACAACTCAAAAGGTTATCTAAAAAGGTCTAATGTATCATGCCTCATATTAAAATATCTTCTACAGGAACTCCAAGAAAAGAAAGAAAGAAAGAGAGAGAGAAAGAAGAAGAAAGAGCAGACTTCCCACTCCACCCAAAAATTTTCTCAAAAATAGTCAAGGGAAGAAGAACACAATGTTTAAAAAATTAACTGATAAATTCTGCTGCATTTCAAATATCAACTCAAACTGACGCATTGAAAATTGCAGCTCAACTTCATTCAAATGGTACAAAGACTGCATCTCTAAGTAAAAGATAGATCTTTTAGTATTTTTGAACTAGAATTCACCCAAAGAGACAAAATTCAACATCCATCTTAAAATTCAAGATCGCCAACAGTAAGAAAAGCAAATCCCATTGACCTAATTCTACAAACAAATACTCCAAATTAAGCAAAATACTCATTAGATCTTCAACATACCAGGATATGAAGAAAAGGATCCGCCACGAAATTACTCGGAGACCTAGCATCCAAAACCGAAGCACAAGTGAACACCGGATTCGCCACCGGCCACGCCGCGCTCTCGTTCCTCCACATCTCCCTCTACCCAAAACCACCAGATATTCAAACAACGAAATCCAAAAACCAAAAACCAAATCCCGATCCAAAAACTCACCAATTCCAGAGGCTGAAGCTTCAGTGGAGACTCGCCATAGAACAAGCCAATAGACCAAGAGCCCTCCCCATCTGGCCGGCACCCGGGGGACGGCGGGGTGTATGAGTCAGAGAAGGCAGCGAAAGTGAAGCGCGAGTAGAGAACTCCAGCAGATCCAAGAAGGAAGGCGGCAGCGAGGAGGTAGAGCACGGCGGTTGAGCGAAGAAGAAGGCGGAGTCTCCGGGCAGCGGCGGCCATGGATTCCATGAGCCGAAGACCTCGTCTTCTCCGCCCCGGCCCTTTTCTAGGGTTTATATAGATAAAAAAAAAATTAAAATTAAAAAAATAATCTAATAATTTTTATATTTTATTGTTGCTAGTGCTTGGATTTTTTTTTTTAATTATTAGAAAATGAAAAAAAAAAATTCTTCTCTTCTTTCTGGTCGTCTTTGACGACGCGGAGCAGAGCATGGCGACGGTGAAGCGACCTAGAAGCACGATGATGATATATATATATATTTTTATTTATTTTTTATTTATTTATATTTATATATTTAGATTATTGATATATGGTTATATATTTTGTGTTTTATTCTTTTTACATTTTTTTTTTTGGACAAATGTGGGCGAACAAACCATGATTTTTAATACGTTAACACAACGGTGCCTTTTTTAAAAAGTTGAATACTATGTGCGCGTTTAGAATAAAAGGAATTGGCATATATTTTATTAGAATTTTATTTATTTATTTATTTATTTTGATGAAAGTATCTAGTAACCGAGTGCTCATTTTATGACAGTTTTAAGAACAAATTCACACCCAACATCAGAGATTCATTATTATTTCTGTATTTAGCAAGACAGAAACTCAAGATTTTTTAAATATCTTATTTATTTTTTTGTAATAGACTCAATACTACTAAGATATGAGAGTTTTGGTTATATTTTCTGTTTTTTAATTAGTTTATATATATATATGAATTTACATCTTGTATTAATGTTTACAAATTTTAAAATATAAAAATAATGAAATAAAATTTTGTTTATATATCCTCTTAAATATATATAATTCATCTGTAAGTTTTTCCTAACATTAGGACATATATAAGTAAAAAATTAATTATGGATAAAGTTATTTATTTAGATACTTCTGCTTGTCATAAATCAAGGTTCATAGCAAATGTGTGTGTTTTTTTAAGAAAAAAAATAATTTTTTTTTTTTTCAAAAATGCGAGATTTTTTAAAGTAATTTATCCCATAATTATATATATTAAAAAAATTATCTAATTTAAAAAAAATGAATAAAAGAAGTGGAGATGCGAGTTGGTTGATGCGTATACGGGCACGTTTCCCGGTTTTCCTTGAATTTTAAAAATTCGAAAAAAATAGAGAAAATGAAACAAACAAATAAATAAATAAATAAATAAGCACTTATATTTCTTCAAAGCTTCGTTGAAGCTCAGGAAAAGAGAAAAAATGGCGAATTTTGCTCTTCTTCGGCTCCCTTTGATCTCCTCTCATGGCAGCTCGCCGCTGAGAATCCGAGCATCCTCCAATGGTTATCTCTCTCTTTCTCTTTCTGTTGGTTTGTAACTTTGTAAGTATGAGGAGATTGAGATGAATTCGTTGTAGGGGTTCCATTCTCGAAGCCGAAGACGGGGCCTTCCATCTTGGAAATCCCGCTGGAGAAGATCAGGAGGCCGCTGATGCGCACGAGAGCGAATGATCCGGAGAAGGTCGAGCAGCTCATGGAGAGCATCCGCTTGATCGGTCTCCAAGAACCAGTAATGACTCCATATCCGCTTTCATTTTTAGATCAAACATTTCTTGGGACTTGGATCATGAGGATTTTAAGAGTTTCGTTCTTTTTTTTTTATCTCTTTTTGTGGGAATTGAAGCTAGGTTTTAGAATTTTTTTTTTTTTTGGTAGAATAAGATTAGGGGTTTGCTTGCATTGATTATATACTTGTTAGAATTATTATTGTGGAGATGCAACTAAAAAATTTTGAATCTTTGGTCACTCTTTGTTGTCAGATTAAACATCCATGGAAGACTCGTCCTTTAATGGTTTTGGATATTGAAGTTAGGTTTTAGTTGTGTTTTTAGGACAAAGTATGAGAACAAGATTAGTGTTTGCTTGCCTTGATTATTCACTTGTTAGAATTTTTTTTGAGGAGATGCAAGTGACAAGTTGAATCTTTGGTCACTCCCTATTTTCAGATTAAACATTCATGGAACATGCTATCTTTTTTGGATATTGAAGTTAGGGGTTAGTTGTGTTCTTAGGACTTAGTATGAGAACAAGATTAGAGTTTACTTGTTAGAATTATAATTGAGGAGATGCAAGTCAAATGTTTACTCACTGTTTTCAGATTAAATACTCATGGAATATGAGATCTTTAATAGTTTCTTTTTATTCTTCGAATTGAAGTTAGGTTTTAGTTGTGTTTTTAGATCTAAGCACGAGAACAAGGTTAGGATTTTGCTTACATTGGTTATTTACTTCGTAGAATCATTGTCGCGGAGATGAAACTGAAATGTTGAATTGTAGTCAATATCTTGTTTTGTGTGAATGCTTTGGAATTGGAGAGAATGGACTAACATTAGATGGCTGCAATTGCAATAGAATGTTTGGTGAGAGCAAGGATTCCATTGCCAAGGATGCATTTGTTGATCCTTTCCTTTTCTCGATATTTGGGTTTCATGGTTTCATTGAGATTAAAGTGTTCAACTTGGCCTTTATTCTTATTTTTCAGAGAGTAATTTACCAAAATTCAGTAGTGGTGCAAGTGTGAAGGGTTGTCATTTAAATCTTTCTTCAGTTTAAGAGGTATTGTAGAGAATAGAACTGTATAAATACTTTATTTTCCTTAACAACAAGCCTTGTAAGTACCTTCTCGTTATGAAATGGAGATTTTTGCAGACTTCTGCCTGCATTAATTTTGAAATCGTTCAAGTGCAATTTTATGTATCACTCATTCTTTCACAAGCGTAACAACTTAGGGCCTGTTTGTTTTTTTTTTTTGTTTTCATACCCCCAGGGGATAAGAAAATTGTGAAAATATGTTTGCCAAGCCATTTTCAGAAAACATTTTTGCAAAACGTCTGACTTTTCTTCATTTTTATGAAACTTTGGAAAGCCATTGTGGGAAAATGCTTCCACTTTTCCAAGTTAGAGTATCAAATCAGCATATTTGCTAAAGAGTTAAAATTTGCCTTGTGTAAACCACTGGATAGAACTTGAATAAATACTTTATCTTCCTTAACAACATGCCTGTAAGTACCTTCTCCTTATGAAATAGAGATTTATGCAGACTTCTGCCAGCATAAATTTTGATATCTTTCAAGTGCAATATTATCCATCACTCATTCTTTCACAAGCATAATGACTTTCATTCATATGTACTACAGATCGACGTGCTAGAGGTCGATGGAGTTTATTATGGTACGCTATTATTTCATTCTCTTATTGAAATTTATTAGTTGATTTTATTTGTTCCTTTTTTTTTTTCAAACCCTAGAGCAAGCATGTGCCTTGACACTTCAATCTTCATTACCATTGTAGGTTTTTCCGGGTGTCACCGCTACGAGGCTCATCAACGCCTTGGCCTGCCTACCATACGCTGTAAAATCCGACGTGGAACAAAGGAAACTTTGAGGTAAGTTGCTCAATGTGAGTACATCACTGCTTTTGTCATCCTGCTCCAATATTCAACAATTCTCTGGTTCTCCTTCAGGCACCATTTGCGATGAATCGAAGAGTTGGATCAACCAGTCTTATAATAACGTCAAGAAAAATGTTATTGTTGTATGATAGCATCTCCTGCATTATCTTCAAATTTCCACCAATTGTAATATATATATATATTCAGAGAATCTTGCAGCTACTGCTTGTGAAACCATTGGGCATCTTCATAGAGTAGACCGATTATTAATAAATACTTTTCAAAAGGACTACCATTCTCTTCTATATGGATGTAGAATGTGAACCTTCTGACGCTTATGATAAACCATGTTAAGACTTCATTCAGACAGGAAACATAACCCAATAACATTAATGCAAAGTATCAGCAACTTCACCATTAATTAAAAAAAGAAAAGAATAGAATAGAAAACCTGGCAATACATACAAGCAATGCTCATTAACAATAAAAATTTGTCAGATTACACCAACTACTATTTTTCAGTTATTTGTCCAGCAAGGGCCCTGATCTTGACACTGCAAACCTTGGCAAGGGGCTTGGACCTCGACTCCCGGAGGTCGAACCCTCTACAAACTTGACCTTCCTGCTCGAACCGTAATCCAGAGGCCCAGAGCGTCTCATGCTGGGATGTTGTTTACTACCTGGCTTAGCCTTCATGTCGGAATCATATTCCTCTTGTTGATGAACACTGAAGTAACTGGAATCGTATGCGCTAGACTGAGGTGTAGAATCACCTCGCTGGTGTCTGATGGCAGGCGATGCATGAGCAAGAGAGACAGCGGGTGATTGTCTTGGTGACGGTGCCAGTATTTCCACAACCGCCATTGATGAATTCCCATAATGTTGGCGATACATCGACCGAATAATGGCATAAGGTATGTGTATCTCAAGAGTGCTTCTGAGAAGGTAGGGGCAAAGCTCACAGAGCTGGTCTATGAAAATCAACTTTGGGACTATATTTGATCTGCATGAAAGGGCAGGGTGAGTCCAGGTTTCTTCCTCTAAAATAACAAATGCCAACAAGAGAGAAAATACATGAAATACCAATCTTAGATCTTGAGAGTTGTCTACATAAACTGAAACAAACAATGATTTGAATGCTCCAAAATACAATATAACACACCGCATACAAAGTGAGAGAACTAGATGAACGAACATTATAAGGAAAATTTGTGTTTGAACTAGCATGATTTGAACTTAACATTTAAAACTGTACTGAAAAGAATGTTAGGGTTTATGGGTTTATCGAAAGGGGATTTATTAAAGAAAAGAAGTTTCTTTGCTATGACCAAGGAATAATACCTGTTACTATCTGCCCATGAATCAAGTAATATCACAGCAGAACATTTAGTATAAAGTTGCATGGCAGATTTTGCATTTGCTTCGACTGTTGCACGGTTCAGCACTTCAGGTTCCAACACTTCATTGGCATGCCCATTAGAAGTGGATTGTCTTTGATATTCTCCCCTTTCCAACCTAACAAACTCACTTGCAGCAATTACAGCACTGATACACCTGTGAAAGCCAAATGTTGTTATAATACACAGAAGGATCATTCAGAGAGAACTTTGTTAATTGTTAACTTTAAAAATTCATTCAGAAAATGATAAAAGACTTGTTAGGATACTCAGAACTTAATGTTTACACTCAGAACTAGAGAAGATAACATATCTTTGAGTTCTGAGTATCAACAAAGTAGGCATAGTCATATCATTCAATTGAAAATGGACTTCTGCATTAATTACTAAAGATTATCCCCTATTGATGTCTACCAAAATAAATCCATGTTAGTTATATAGAGAAGGCAATCATATCACTGTGTTGATTTATTCATTCAATAAATAGTAATCTTTGTTATAGGGCACCTTCACCTAAATATCCCATTCTGTTGGGTGCGTTCTGTGTTTGAAATTTTTTGTAATGTCCGTGCTCTTTGCTAAGTCCAGAAACTTATATTCAATCACATGAAAAGAATGAAATTAAATAGTTTATACAGGTTAAAGGCAAATCCATTCACAGCCATCATCATGTCAGTAAATGATGCCATACTCACCTGGCTAAGCAGTGCATGTTGTTATTGAACCCACCAGTACTGACATTAAAAGCCGTCAAGTTCCAGATATTCGAAGACATAAATGAGGCACATAGATATGGCAGCAAGGTCCAAGAATTATCGGTGGCAGCATTGGCTTCCAGCATAATTGAATGGACCCATTCCATGTCATGGTCACCAACCACCGCCATGGTACTAGCAACCCTTCTTAATCTTTTAATTTCATCTTTATCTGGTATCTCATCTGGTAATTGCTTAGCTACCCCATTAATAAGGGAAACAAGCAAAGGTGCCTTCTCATCTAACACCAGCGTAGCAGCCTCCACAAGAATCTGATGAAAAGCTATCGCCTGCCCAGCCTGAATACAAAACCCAACTAAAGTCTCAATGTCAGGAATTTGCTTCATGTTAGCTTCTCTTTCTATCCGATCACCAGTGCTGATACTACCAGCAATACCCTCAAGATGATCATGATTTGACCTCAAAGCGGTATCAATACAATTTAGCAATGCAGCTGTGTGATCTCGTAACATCTTATCCATGCGGTCCAATCCATACCCACCAAAAATATGGATTAAGGATTTAAGCTCCAATATATCAGTGAATGACTCTGCTGAATATCCACCAATAGGTATTGAACTTTTGAAGCAATCATTCCGCGGCATAAATACAATTCCAACTCCAGAGCTATCCTTCACAATATTTTCCATGTACCATTGGCAGATGAATTCAACAGCTGATCCAGTCTGCAGGCCAGCTGGTTTTTCAAAATTGTGTAAATAAGAAACTGGCCCGGTGAAGGCCTCCATTAATAAAACTTCACGTAGACCCTCAGTGAGATCCATGCTGATGTGCTGCTCAGCTAGGTGGATGATGCCAATGTGCCTTCTTATCAGAGATTCTACGACTGATGGACACTGAAGACCGTTATCAGTTTTCAGCACTGCAAGAAGCCTTCTCCTGAAGTTTCCAAGTATACAGTCTCTCATGTACTGCAAAAAAATAAAAATAAAAATAAAAAGCGATGAACAGAAAATACAAATAAAGGAAATTTCCCTAATTTTCTCTAATATACTTGAATGTTTCAGAGGAGAGGCTAAACAAAATTGCTCAGATAAAAGGCAACGTACAATTATCAGAGAATAGACATAAAAAATAAAAATAAAAATAAAATCGAAAGAAAGAAAGAAAGAAAGAGAGGATTCATAGTCCATAGAACACATCTATGTGAATGACGCAAACCTATCAGAGAAAGAAGCAAACCTCACGTAGAACAAAGACATGATTCAGAACACATATTGGCTCCATGTCATTTAAAACAGAGCAGAGATTTGTCAACCTTTGCATGGCAGCTTCAAGCCTATCCAAAACAACACAGAAGGCACATGAGCATCATCTGCCTAGACAAACATTATCACCGAACTATTAAAAATTAAATGAATGAAGAGAAATGTCCTCACATTTTCACAGAACTATTATTTTCTGGGTAACTCTCATACCCAGGCAAGGACAAACCAAACAGACCTTTTGGTGATTTCATGGATAGGTTTGAGACTTTCACTGCATTAATCATACGGATAGCTGCCTGCTCTGGGGAGAGCTGCATCATATAATCTACTCACTGAGTTTGGATATTATTTTATCAGGGGTAATTACAAACTAATACAGATATTACCTGTATCTCTAAAGCACCAAATCCACCTTCTGAATCCAAGATATTGATCAGGCCTTCCAGCCCACCCATGATAGATTCAATGAGGGACTCCACATATAAAATCGCATCTCTTCCAATCTTATTAAACTGCACTTGTTAGAAGGATTATTTTATTAAAGCTGTTTGCATTTCAAATACTTCTAAATATTCTTGTATCTTGGCAGATGAAAAGAGTTTATTGTCCTTTATGAGCGATCAAAGAGGATAACTATAGCCCAGTCAGTGCAAAAACATTCAGACCAAACTACACGAATATTCGCATGATTTAACTATTTAAGCAAGCGGTTTGAGAAAGAGAAACATTTAGCAAATTGAACTGCAAAGGCTTATAAACCAAACACATTATTTCACTTGGGTTGGAGAATTAATGGCAAACAAATATAGTGAGAAAGGTTCAGTGCTCAGGAATCTAAATGGGTGCAGGCAAGAAAATGGCTCATCAGGTTGAGTGTCCCATTATATCCCCTAAATCAATTCTACTGTAAATGTTTACCACGGTTCAACATGAAACTTATTATTGCATATATACCCAAAGTCAACTATATAATTGAACCTATCAGGTAACTGAATATACAAATAGAAAACATGATCTTTTGAACGTCCTTGAGGCATACCAAATCTTTAGCTTATAGTGAAATGCCCAGGTAGTGGGAATGCCTCCATGACCAATCATTTGGTTAAATTTATTAAAAATAATAATGCCAAGAGAGTGTGTTAGAGTAAACAAATAGTCCCACATTAAATACTCTGGTAAATATGAATTTGAATATATATGGTTGAGTCAGCTTAAGCTTTTGAGTTGAATCGGACACAAATAATATGTTTGGTTGGCATGTAACAAAACAAATTATCTTACGGGTAAAGCTGATTGGGCCAGACAAAGATCATTAAAGAATACCTCTTCTGGGATGATTGCAGAAGAACAATCTGGAAAACTACTTGCAACTCCAAGCCAAGCACAACAATGTTGTGGTCGACCCTCGGGCCCAAACATAGTGTTCCTGAATACCTGCTCAATTAGTACAGTAAGAAATGAATTTCTCTGGTAAATAGCCAATTTAAACAAAAAAAAAACAGTCAAAAAAGAAGCTAGAATTCACTTGAGGTCTGCAAATCATGAAAACAGGTACCGCACTTACTGTTGTAAGATGATGATGATAGAAATACAGCTGCTTAAGGCTTCCATGCTTAGACAATTGAGATTCAAGTTCATCCACACATCTGCAGACATATCTTATTTAATTTCAGCCTGTCGAATTTAATTATTCATGTACACAAGTGTACCATGAGAAGACCACATTAACAGAATCAATATCGAAAGGTAAGATCAGTGAGTGCAGCCTAGTCAGTTGTGCATGATTTTTGAAAACAAGTTCACCACAAAAATTCCTATTGTATACTAAATATTGACAAAAATCTAAATTATAGCAGCTTGACCATGTGTGTTTATATGCATCACAACTATTAGAAGATAAATTATAGATGCTTGAACAAGCATTCTTGAACAAAATTTAAACTTTGGAGTGCTTGGCTGGATAACATGGGTAATTCACCAACCAAACAACTGATATGCATCTATAACTGTTCCTTGATGCCATAATTTCATTGCCAACTTTGTCATTAGTAAGGCTTCCTCACAATAGAACATATCAGCTCTCTTTGATCATGATAGCCATTAAAAAGTGCTCAACTTATTTAGATAGTTCTTGAAGCATTCTAGGTTATTTGTCAAATACCTATAGCTCATAAA
Organism: Dioscorea cayenensis subsp. rotundata; assembly: GCF_009730915.1. Classification (NCBI taxonomy): domain Eukaryota; kingdom Viridiplantae; phylum Streptophyta; class Magnoliopsida; order Dioscoreales; family Dioscoreaceae; genus Dioscorea; species Dioscorea cayenensis. The sequence continues at coordinate 3,191,644 of NC_052485.1, read as the reverse complement.
TCATGATGCTCTTAAATGGGAAAAAGAAAAAGCCAGAGGTGCAAGAAAATTTATGACAAGTATAATATAAAAATTTATAAAACATGTAGTACCTAGACCAATTATACGCAGCATTTCCTTCAGACAAAAGGCCTTCTTTTCCGGTGGAAACTGTAGCCTTCTCTAAGTGTCTAATATTTATAGATGACCGTGAAGATGTGACAATCATTAGGATGGACAACCAATATCTGCGCAGATCCTGCATTCATATAAGAAACCTAAAGTCATTAGAACAGAGGAAGATGGAAAAGACCAATGTCATACATTTTGGGCTAATTTCCAAGCCAGGCAGATTAATTACTCTAAAAATTCACACACAAACACACGCGCGCACACAATTCACACATGTGCGCTCGCACGCACATGCGCACACACACACACACACACACACACACACATATCTTGATTGTTTCTGTTGGGGGATTCTCTAGTTCCTGTTCCTTAGGATTGAAATTGATGACCATTATTATTGTTGGCAATTTTGAATTGGCCCAATAAATAGATTCCTCATCGAATTGTGAAGTTCAAGCCCCAAGCTTTGTAATGTCTGGATTTCATAATGCTATAACAGATGGCATCAGTAAATTCTAACTTTTTGCTGTAATAGGTTCATTTAATTTACAAATACTACCTAAGTTGAATAAAATGGCAAATAAAAAGGTCACTGAAGTTCCTCTTCCAAAAAAGTCAACAATAGAGAACAAAAAAACCACTAAGAAAGTCCCCTACAAATAATAAATAAGTTCTTGCAGATGCCAAATCTAAAACTTAATCTACTAAGCAGTTATTGTTAAGTCAATTAACTACCAAAAGTCCTTCATATCAACATCCAAGGTTCACTGAAAAGCCTGTTTTGAAGATCATGAAGTTTTTCAATTCACCACAGGTAGACTTCAAAAAAAAAAAAAATCAAAGCAAAGCCGAAAAATGAAGGAAAAAGATGCTAAATCATGTTACAACAATATAAAAATCAAATATCCCAGACCAAGAATTCCCTGTAGAAAAACCAGCCACTATTTTTGGGGGAGTAAACCTCTTTCACTTAGAGCAACAATTTCATGATTTAATTAAGTGTTTGAACTTAGTTGCTTCACAAGATCTGTTACAAGATTAGTGATCATTGATGAGGGTTTTGATATACCATATATATCAAGGCATTTAATAACAAGAAATAACAATTCAAAGGTATTAAACAGTAAGCATCTTACAGATAAATCACACATAACAGCAGAGATATTCTCGCCTTGAGGCTTTGGTATGTTCTCGAGACAACGAACTACTTGCTGAAAGAGGCCACGTAATGTGTTATCCAGATCAAGAGCTACCATGCCTGGAGTACCAAGTAAAAACCGGATCCTTCCAGCACAAGATGATAAATATGACAAGGCATACCCTTTTATTGCTGCATAAAAGAAATGTTCAAATCAGTCTTCCTACCAAAATGAAGTTTGCACAGATCACTTATGTCCTTAAAAATTGGGTGTGAAATATCCAAACAGAAGGGTGTAGCAGGCAAAATACAAAATTAAATAATTACAATCTTTTGCCATCACCGAGAACCTCTTGCTTGGAATCCAAAACATTGCGCTCGTAATTATCACCATCATTTTGTTTGTCACTATGCCCATTATAATCATTACTTGCATACTATGGTGTGAATTTTAATACATAGGCCATGGAGCACAATTCTGAAATGACCACATGAATAAGGACTTATTTCTCTATTTCTCTTATAATTTCCTAAATCAATCCCCCCAAGAATTTTATAGAAAACATCCAATCTTCAATAACTTTGGGCTTACAAGGAATTGCGAGCAAGACCAATAAGGCAATTTGTGATCAAATGCAACTAAGAAAAAGGTCTCCGTAATGTTCTTTGAGTGGCCAGAAAAAGGAGACGCTCTGAATTAGTCCGCACACATGAATTAGTCACTTGCACAACTACTTTGAAGAAAGGTACCAAACATGTCAAGAATGAAACTACAATAACATTGATAGATGTAATATCTTTCAATAGTGCCTAAGGCAGTGAAGCTGTAAACTATCTCCAGAAATGTCATTTCAAATATTGACACATTGCATAGTACAATCTGACCTGCTATATATTTGCGAACTAAACAGCAGAGTTTATCAATTCCATCAAGCAAGAAGCCTATAGTTGGATCTGACGCATCCTGCATCAGTAGAGAAATTGTTGGTTAGATAATGTAATAGCATTGGCAAAAACCAATTGTATCTAGTTATCACCCATATGAAAAATCACTTGAGCAGCAGTGAGCAAAAAACAGAAATTTAAGTGAAGCATATGTAACTTACAATTTCCATTGGAATCACCCGTGCAGCTTTAGATTTCGAAGATGAAACACCTACATGTCGGAAGTACCAAACAATCTCACACTGAGCCAGTGCCAATGCAGAGAAAACCATCTGCATATACAGAATGTCTCTTCAGAAGAAGTAATGGCACAAGTACAAGCAGAAGAAATTCAACACAAAAAAGAAAGCAGCCAACACAGACAATTGTATTTATTGGAAACTAAGGAATTACAATTGCATATGCACATATGCTCACTCAAAAGCATAATACTGCCTTCCATCTAGAATCTTATCTGTCAAGCCCAGTTTATAAAAAAGCTGGAGGACTAACATATTTGTTAGATTGATACAGAGGAGGTTGGCTTCATCAACCTGCAAGGGCCTTCATGGTCACAGATTAAGCGTTCAAGATTGGGGTGCTAATATGATTAGCACATAATAAACAGAAAAATAAAATAATCATGCATAACAAAAGCTGTACATACCATGCAGATAGCTAGTGGGCATTATTGTTCTATTGTCTCCAATGAGAAGTCAAATTTCAAAAATAGGTACTACGTTGGCTTACCATAGCAGTAACTAAGGAGACTTTGAATAGAAGTAGCATTTTAAAATCATTTTCTCACTTGCAAAACAGTGATATCAAGCACCTTGGCTATTGAAACAGTAAACATAGGAGAGAAATTTAAAACTAAGTCACAGCAATAACAAGACATCAAAATCGAGGCCATACTCTTCCCCAGTATAATAAGTTGTCTTAATATCCAATAACTCAAGCTTAATGCTTTCAAAATGAGATTTTAAAAGGCTTCTGATCATCATCACCCACCAAAGAAAAACAGTGTAGACATTTGTGTCAGTTGTGATATTTACATCAGTATCGTAAATAGTATTTTATTGACTAGCAAAGGCGTGATTAAAAAAGACCCAGGAACTGTAATGGCACAACATTGTTGGACTATCACTACAAATGGGCATGATCACACAACCAAGGCTTTCCACAAGGCAGGAACATCTAAATAGCTGGTCAAAGGGTTTTACAGACAGATAATTTATCATGACATGAACTGGGTTTCATCATAAGCAGGTAAACAGTTGAAAACAACAATGAAAAACCTAAGAGACAAACATCATTCTAGTTTATGCCATAACCTCAAGCAACAAGAAGAATGCCAAACACCAAACATCAAATAATCTCATACATTTCCAAGTAGACCACATATTAGAATACCTGAATATTGGGGGCTAGTAAACTAGGTTGATCAGAAAAAAATAGAACCATTCTTCCAATCTCTTGTTTTAGTAGTATTCTCCTTTCATGGTGAATGGCATCACAAGATAATAGTGCCTGTTCATGGACTTCACTGTAGAACTTAGAGTTATTGCCTTTATTATGAGACGGAAAAAAACAAGATGAGACAAATGGAACCATATAACAGAAAACCAAATGCACAAGACCGGATAATAATCTTAAAAAACAAAAGTAGGAGTCAAGCATACTGGAAAAGAAGCACATCGAAATCAACAGCAAAACAATATATAATAATAACAATGCCAATTATTATATCATAAACGAAAATAATGTACAACACTATGAAAAGCACAGGAAGGATCATCCTGCACAACATGTAACACATTCTTTTCTTAATACCATTCTATGGATTTTTCAAAACAGAAGGCTTGATTGGCCACTATCATTTTCAATGGAAATTATTATGCACTAATAAAAAACATCAATATATTTAGTAGCTGCACACGAGAATATCTGGCCAAATTGCAGCTAATGTAAATACTAGAAAATCTAGAATCCCAAATAACCTTACATGCTTATTAGTGATGATACCAAACTTGGCTTCCACTTTCAGATTCCAGACAGTCAGTTCCTAAAAGAAACATGGCTCTATACATTCTCCTTTCAAGAATACGCATAATTCAGATCGCACTAACTGATGCATATAGCTTTTAGCTAGCACCAATAGATTAGATGTACACTCACTAGTCCAGTTCCCTCATCTTATGGTACTAATGGGGTCATGCATTATACAAACAGGCAAGGGAACAACTAAATTAAATATCCCAGAAAGAGAAAGAGCCTTTTGAAGGAAAAAAAATCTCCAGAATAAGCCAAAGCAGCTTCTCATTTTGCATGAATTGATCACGGTGATCCAAGAAAACGACGACAGAAAAATCTAAGATAACATTTGCATATGAACTAGATGGAAAGAGCAAGAAATGGGTAGGAATATAATAAAGGAAAACCAGAACATAGAAAAGAAAGGGTTGCAGATTAGTACTTTTAGAATGAAATAAAAGATCACACCTGATCATTTTCTCAACCTGTTTAGCAACATTATACTCTAGATCTGCTTCTTTTTGTTTAGCTCGTCCAGATTTCGCCATCTTCTTTGATTCTAATACCCTTGGAAGAACGTAAAGCTGATATTCTTCATGCAATGGCACATTCTGCCAAAGTCCAAAGGCAATGTTACCCAAAATAATAGAAATGATAAATGCAAACCAATTAGCATGGAAGTGTATAGGCTTACCTCATCTCTGAATAATGTGAGGATCAAGTTCTCCTTGAGCACAACCTGAAAGCAGAAACTATATTCACACACTAATAACATCTATTGAAGAAATAAAGAGAACCATTGGTTGCCCAATTCATCACTGTATATATCATACATTGGCTTATAACAGAACAGAAGAACAGAAGATTTGAAATCATGGATAATCACCAAAGGCAACCTCACATGAAGGCACAACAAGTGTTATATTCAAATAGTTTAATTCCCTAACCTCCCCAGGTCAGTAAATTTCTAACATTAAATCAGAAGCTAGAAATAAAGAACCAATTTCTAATAAAAAAAAAAATACATTCACAAAATTTACAATAGAAACTTGACACTGTTCAAGTACGAAGCAGTCATCAGAATATCTCTTTGACTGAGTAAATCAAGCACAAGCAAGTCATATACCATTGCAATATCAATGCTCGTAACACGTAGAAGTTCATCAGGACAAACAAGATAACCAAAGAGGACCCATTCGCGATATGAAGTAACATTGGCCAAGTCTTGAGCCCTCTGCAAGATGGCAAAATAAACACTTGGAATGCTCACATAAATAGAGATGATGCTAAAAGCATCTTATTGACTAATAACAACAGATGAGATAACAACCAACCAGGGGATGGGCAGAATTAGTGAGTATGTCAGGATAACGAGGATGAAATGGACTAAGAAAGCCTTCATTTCTTAACTTTTTTGTATCAGTAGAAAGGAATATAGTTGGACCCACTGCTTCCAGCACCTGAGAGAAATAGCAATTAAAGACTTAGACTTTTAACTTACCAAAAAAAAAAAATGGAGGATCATGGGATTTATATAACAATCATATGGTAAACAAGTTAGAAGTTGATTACAATATGTCATCATTTGAATCAAAAGCCAAAGGTTAACACAACACAGCCAAAAATATCATTACGATTGATTGACTAGGGAAATCAAGTTAAGATACCACTGGACATGGATTGGTCAAAAAAGAAAGAACAAGAGGATCTCAAAAGCATACAGCGAAAACATTTTTTTCATAGTATGAAGATTCTTGTTGCCCGTCAAATGTAATGATTGACCAAATATATAGTTTTTGACAAGCCACAATACCTATACCTTTTAAGCGCATAAGAAGTAGAGCATGCAATAAAATGTTAAACACAAAAGCCACTTTTATAATATCTAAGCATAATAATTATTGAATCAAAAGTCATTGATCCTTTCGGTGCAGCAGAGAAATATTTTTGCTACACGAGGTAATAGAGCTAATAACTAGATTATAAACTGTGCGTCGACAAAATGCAGATCATTTCAAGTAAGGATTTCTAAAATCACTACATTTTTTTTAAAATCATTACATTCTATCCCTAATAAATGTAAACAGAGTTTTGCTTATATTATTTTTAAGCAATTTAACAATCAACAAAAGCATATTACAGTGCAAAATACATGAGAGAAGATCGAGAAGAGCATGTTATCTATGCAATGCCAACATGATAGCTTTATGCAAATTAATAACTATTGCAGCAGCAAGGACAAAAGCTTAATTTAACAGGATGCAAGCAGAAAATATCAAATGATTATACAGGGCAGATCATCATAAATTTCAATAGGATAGACATGAATCAAAGACTGGAAGCACGAAACTATAGTAAATTTGGCATATCAAAGACTATGAAGGAGAGGAAGGACTTCTCCAATACGAGGGCTGACAAAATTGAGATCCTCTTGTAACCCTTTCACTGGTGGATCATATGAATCAACAAACTGAACCAATCTGCTTAGATCAAGATAAAAAATTAAAAATTAATAAAAATTAAAAAAGAAGAGAAAGCAGAAAATTAGCAGAAGCAAATTAGTTGAATATGAGGATCTAAAACAGAAAAAAGATTAATATGAAGTAAAAGGGTGGGCATATACAGCAGAATGATGTATTGAGCAACAATGAACTAGAGCAAGAGATTGAGCAAACAGTTAAATTTTTGTGTCTGACATATTTCCACAATTAGAGTCCTTTTAGGCATGTCGAATTCCAATCTCTAATTACAGCTTGCATTAAGCATATGACAGATGCACAAATATCTTACGTAGAGAACATAAGATATCATAGGTTAAACAAAACAATGCTACAGGTGATAATGGCAAGATAATGCAGTTAATATGCTTAATATTTTGTCAAAACTCAATCTGATAACCATAAGATATCATCAGCATCAAACTTCTGGATATAAGCTGAAGGTGGCACTACAAATCTCAGCCAAATTCAGATACTATATAGACCAATTCATATGCCATACATATGAGTTCACTGAGAAGGGTGCACTACATGTGTCATGCGCAACCATCTCAAGTGATTACACAGTACCACTGGCCACTACATATCCGTGCTTCATCTTAAAATAAGAAAAATGTAGCTCCCCAGCTAAGTCAGATTCCATATACAATAATTCTTATGCCAAACATAAGGGTTCAATGAGAAGCGAGCACTTCTCAAAGTTCTGGTGATAATGCTGATCTTCTCTCACAATAAAATCATAATATCATCAGTAAAAGTTCCTAATTCCGGTTGGTAATGTCATGAGAGATAATCACAAGTGATTACATATAATCTGATACGCACTTGCCAATGTTATTACTGACAACTACATAACCTTACTGCATCTTGTAATTGCCTCCTATGTATTGTCTAAATTCACAAATATGCTATCAGGATTTCATAAATTGAATAAGGGAATGCTTCAACCGCTAGTCTTCTAATCAATACTCAATATGCATATGCAATTTAGTGAAACGGTTCTTGATAGTGCTCGTTTAAGATGTGCTCTGGTTGACACAGATCTTCACCACCATCATTCACTAACAGGATGTATGGCAGGAACGCCAAGGGCACAAGTGACATCTGAGTATCTGACACAATAATCATCAAAAAGATAGGCACACACATCAATATGGTTAGAAACCACGAGTAACATGTCTTTATTTCTTCAGCTAAAAACATGTGTTTCTGTTTCGGATTAAATGTATTATGTATGTAATAGGATGCTCAATCATTTGTCATCTAATTGAAAACAAGACAAAGCATTGGAAAATCACCATATGTCAAAACCCTTATGGACAATGAAGTTCACATACTAAAATTAGGTGATAAGAAAGGCTGATATAGAAATTTGAAATGTCATCTTGGTAGGCTAGAGCATCCAAGACTTGATGATCAAATATGACAAAACCCTTATGGACAATGACGTTCACATATTAACAGTAGACACCAATTTCATAAGGAAATATAAGGCACTAAAGACATACTGAAAATAAAACATGAAAAATGATACCGACAGACAATCAATTGGGCATAATACAGAAATAACGCTACAGTTGAAAATTATGTCCCCACCTATGGTAAAAGTCACAATCCCGACCTCCCCTAGACATAGCATGCAGAATATTGTATACTTGAATCATCATTTTTCTTGGTATCTGCAAGATGGTTTATGTTGCCATGCTTGAATATAGGAGAGAGAGAGAGAGAGAGATGCTGCTCTCGCACACTCAAGTTAAATCAACATATTACAGAAAACAAAAAGGTAAATGAAAAACAGAATTTGCCTTGTCTGAGAAAAGATTCACACGAACAAAAGAACAGAAGAGATCCATAAAAGCATGTAGGATCAGTGCATTCTGATGAGGCTGCAAAAACCAGAAAAAATCAATGATGGCAATATAAAAATAACACAAATCAAATGAAGGCATAATATATACATGATTCTTACAAGCAAGGTGATCACTGTACTGCTCAAATCCAAAATAAGGCGCAAAGCTTGTTCCCGAAATGCCATTAAGTCAACAAGAAGCTACACAAAACATACAGGGAAACACTTCAATTAGTGTTTGCATGGTAGACCATGCAGCCTACCAGAACTGGACAAAAACTTTAGCAGATATCATTCAAACAGTGCAGAAATCAATGTTCCATTGGCCTCATTACGACATATGCAACACAACCTTTCACACAGAAATAAAACAAAAATGAACTGTCAAGCATCTTCATTAAAACACAACCTGTTCGCATCATTTGTGAGCTAGTGAAAGCAAAATGAATGTCAAAGCAAATCTTTAAGAGTTCAAAGTACACGATTGAGATCTCAAAGACCTGATCAAGAGAGTGCATATCTTTTTAGCAATGCAAGACCCTAATTATATCAAGTTTGTAGGAGTATAGTCATGATATTACAAGTTTAAAAACTATTATATTATCCAAAATCAAAATCGAATAGGATATAATGGAAAAGACATAGCTAATAAGGATTATTAATAACTACATTTGAAAATAAATTATACATTATTGAATGTTCAATTCAAAAAGTTTTTTATAAGGGTTGAAAAGCTATACAACATGGAGATATTAAACTATGTCCATTATGTTGTATTGAGAAACATAGGCATGAAACATTGATGACTAGGACTATTACCCAAAGAAAATTCCATGGTTAAAGGTACAGTGAAAAATAGGTTCAACAGCATACACAACTATATCAACTTTTCTCTAACTTTGTTTGGGTTCAGCTCTTTTATCTTAATTGTTAAACTCTGACCAATGTTTACTAGGTGCATCAATAAGTTAAAACGCAAAGCAACAAGAATTGTTATAAACTTCAAATGACTGTAATTAAGTTATGAAACAATCTGATAGCTCAATTGTAAGACATTCAAGCACAAGGGTAAACCGTCAAACCAAGATTTTCAATTCTATTCAAAACTTTGTTCTAATGTTGAGTGAGCAATGGAGAAAACCTAAAACATGCATTCTTCTCCCATATATTTTATTGCATAGCATAACAAGAAAAAAACAGAATGTATTTGTACCATGACCCATGGCTCAAGGTGCTGTAGATAACCTTCTGCATTTTCATACATAGCATCAAGAGAAAATTTATCAACCTGTAAGACAGATAACTCTTATTAGAAATATAAATTAATCAGCAATGACAAAAAAAGTTACAAGACATGAATTTATCATACTCGGTCCAGCTGCAATTTGTTTGGATGTTCTGGAAACTTCTTAGAAACAAGTATGCAGATTTTAGGAAAGTTGGGGAAGACACCGGCTTGCCAAAATGCATCCAAGTATGTGTTTGACAGCAAATCTGGCTTATCCAGAAGATGGTTCAACCTGTACATTTTGGCGAGTAAACCTTCCGCAACTTTTGAAAGTTGAACCACCCACTCCATTTGCAGTGATTTCTGGAAATTTCCAGAACTTGGAATTGATTCAGAGCCAGAATGCTTCCAGTTCACAGATGTTGAAGGAGAAGAATCACCATCAAGATACTCAGACCACCTAGACATGTTCTCCCAGTCCTTGGACTTTAAAGATCTTGGAGACACATCTTGGTTAGAGGGTGGCTGCCTCAGCTTTGCCATGGATCAACCAATCAAATGCCTACAAGAATGCATATCCGACAGCAGATCAGAGGTTTCTCTACCAACAGCCTAACTAGTAATAAGACAATAAAGCAATGGTTAACTGTCCTGATCTCAGAAGAAGGTTGATTGATGAGTATTCTGTGTAAAAAAGGAAGAAAACATTTTTGTCCAATATATTTATCAAAGGCAACTGAACATATATGTGTTTGTGATATTCTTCATATATCATATATCACATATTAAAAAATGAAAAAAGGAACATGAAAAAGAAATTTCAGGTAGTGTTTGATATCTCTGGACTTAAATTCAAGAATTTTCACTTATGATAAAGATTGTAAAATCAGAGAAGAGTACGGTTGCACTGGAAGAACAATCATGCATCACCTTAACATCCAATATTTTCAAGATAAAACATATATTTTCCTGAACACTATCTAACAATATTATACTCGTTCGAGCAAAAATTGAACAATAACTAAACAAAACCAAGCAAAAACAATACACAAGAACCAAAAAAATAAACAAGAATTATACGGTTGAGGGCAACAGTGACTCATCATCCGTGTTGAAAAAGAAAATCAACAACCATCACACTTATCCAAGGCAAGCTATCCTCAGGAAAGGAAGCAATGATAGCAAATCCAAGTTTTAATCTGCTTTCTTACCAATCCGGAGTGAAGCTCTAAAAAATCAAGAAACCTCAAACCACAACAGGCCTTAAATCTGAACAAAACACTAAAAATCAACGAGAATGCATGTAATGAAACGTCCGATTCATCATCTACACCTTGAAAAACAATAATAAATCAAAATTAGACTTCAGCCACACAACACACTTTCACCAATTATAAAAAAGATGGCAATCATAATTCATAATTCGCATCAGGAAAGGAACTCAAATGTTACCACACTAGACTCACCAACTCCGTGCAATGAAAAATTCAAGAAAGACCTAAGGAAAGAAAGAAAATCCAAGAAAAAATCAGCATTTTTTTCACAGACTCCAGTGGACAAACCAACAATCAATAATCCTCAGACGTCATCTCAAAAAACCACTTCGGATCAACAAGAATACACACTAAGAACAACTCCAACTCCCCATCTACTCAAATTCCGTGTGATTTAAAAATTAATAAACTCAAGAAAGATTAAAAAAACGAAACAAATCCAAGACGGAATCCACATTCCCAAAGACTCCAATAGGCATACCAAGAATCCAGAATCAGATCAACAAGAACAGGCACTAAAACAACTCCAATTCAACATCAACACCAAGAACAACAACGAAAAGAAACCGAACCCAAAAGACTTCAACCACATTCTCCACCAACTCCAAAAGAAAGAACAAAAAGAATCGACAAACCCCAGCAAACCTGAACGGAAGAGAGAAGCCTCAGACCAAGAACTCCATAGAAGCTCACAGATCTGGAAGCATTCTCGAGAAGACGAGCTCTTCCTCGGCGGAGATGGAGATGGAGATGGAGATGGTTTCTATATTCTCTTGGCCATGTTTGTTTGGTGACATGATGATGATAAGTCCAATTCTTTAAGACAGGGTTTTTGTTTCCATTTATATCTCTTTTTCTAAATTTAATTCCGGTTTTGTCCGTTGGTGAATTAAACGGTAATTTTTTGATAAACAAATATCTTATAATTAATATTGTTATTTATCGTGTTAAAAAATTTTATTTTCTTTTTCTTTTGCTTTTTTTTTTATTTTTTCACCGTTCAAATATGAAAACTGTACAATTTTTATTTTTTAAAAAAATGGTTTATATAATAAATAGTGAGTGAATTGTGTTCTTTTCTTTTCTTTTAAGGGGGGGCTTGCCTTAAACATTACACTAAAATTAAGGATTTTTCAACTCCAATGCTATCAAAAAGAAGAGATGATGAAAGACCCACCAATTCATCAAAAATAAAGGAATAAAATGTCCATTGAAATTCAATGCAATCATAGCAAGATAACTTGCAAATTGAGTTACCATTAGCACTAAACAAATTCTCTTTATTTTGAATTGCATTTCTCATGCAATAGAATTTCAGCACAATGCTCAACAACTTTATTATTAAAAGAAAGGTTCTCAAATGACACTTGTTATAATATATCTCAACTGCACATAATGAACAATTTCTAAGGAGATACAAGTGACAATTGACAAAGATTGAAGAAAAGAATCCTCTCTTCAAGGTCAATGCCAAAAACCTGAAAATATAACTCATACAATGGTGATTCCAGTTTCCAGTGAAACTCAGTAGCAGACATCACTACAAGAGTATCACCTCTCCCTTAGGAAAATCACAATTGATAGAAAAGTAAGTCAAATAAATTAAGCTTTGCTGTCACACAGGCACAGGCACAGCTTCATCCAGAGCCAGAACTCCAGGGAGTTCCTTACCTTCCAACAATTCCAAACTAGCACCACCACCTGTTGATATGTGGCTCATAACATCGGCTACACCTACTTTCTCAACAGCTGCTACAGAATCTCCTCCTCCAATGATTGTTGTCACACCTTTGCTGCTGAGCTCTGCCAGTTTATTGGCAATTGCCTGCAGATGAATTAGTTTAATGGTTATTCCACAAAACCAGCACATGACAATTTGCATTAGTTGATGAAGATTTGTGATGGTTTGCATACCTCAGTTCCAGCTGCAAACTTATCAAATTCGAAAACCCCCATTGGACCATTCCAGATGATTGTCTTTGTTGTATCAAGTGCCTCACTGAATGCTTTAATCGAATCTGGTCCAATATCTAGACCCATCCAACCATCAGGGATTGCAGAACATGGCACAATCTGCAAACGTTCACCTCAATCAGAATCTACTTATTGGTGTTTTCACTTAATTCTACATGAGAAGATGCCAAGAACAAACCTTGGAAGCTGCATCAGGGGCAAACTTATCAGCAATCACAACATCAGTCGGCAACATGAGGGATACACCTTTAGCTTTCGCCTGGGCAAGAAGTGTTGTTGCAAGCTCCAACTTGTCCTCCTCCACCAGAGAAGAACCAACTGAAAAGCCTTGGGCCTTGTAAAATGTGAAGATCATTCCTCCACCCAAAAGAAGGATATCAGTTTTCTCCAGCAGAGACTCAATCACTCCGATTTTCGATGACACTTTAGAACCACCAACAATGGCAGCAAATGGTCTCTTGGGACTTGAAACAGCACCAACAAGATAGTCAAGTTCCTGAATTAAGCAACAAACAACACAGATTATAATTGAAACTAAAATATTCAGGCAAACAACAAAGTTCTGAAAATCAAGGAGCAGTATTCAAACAAGAGATGAATACCTGAATTTAAAAAATGTGCACCATCTTCACAAAATTATAAAAAAAAAAAAAAAGGAATCCTCTATGGAAAACAAACTAGTTTTCAAAATAGAATGACCGCAACAATCTAAAAAGGAAACTAATTTTACGACAATATCGACATCTGGACTATATTTTTTTTTATGGTTCAACATAAAAAGAAAAAAGGTTTGTGTCTATACCTTCTGCAAAAGGAAACCGGCAACAGAAGGTTTCAAGAACTTGGTCACTCCCTCTGTTGATGCATGTGCTCTGTGTGCAGTACCAAATGCATCATTCACATAAAGATCTGCTACGGCAGCTAGCTTTTTTGCAAATTCTGGGTCATTTTTCTCTTCCTCAGGGTAAAACCTTACATTTTCAAGCAGCAGAACACCACCTTCAGGTAGTGCAGCAGCTTTCTTTTCAACCTCTGGTCCAATACAATCATCCGTTTTCCCAACCTAGTTTTAGATCACAAAGCCATTTCAACTGATGAATTCATATAAATGGTAGTAATATCTGATAAACTATTTAATTTAATATGCATGATTCAGTAGCATACCTGCACTCCAAGGAGCTCTGATAGCCTAGGAACCAGAGGAGCCAAACTAAATTTTGGCGTGACACCCTTTGGACGACCCTGATTTCCCAAAATAAATTAATTAATATAAAAAAGTAAAGAAAACAAAAGCTGCAAATTGGCAAAAATTAGAGTTTACTCTTTTTCAAATTAATAACAGGAAAATCTACAAAGTGCTACAGCAAGAGCCCATGACTCCAAACAGCTAAAATGATAGCAACAAAAATATATATATATAAAATAAAAATAAAAGTATTCACAAGTTCATCCCGAGGCCTTCATTATCCTGCTAGTGGTACGTTAAGATTCAATCCCCATCAAGAGCTCATTTTTTGATCCCCTAGAGGTTCGATAAGGTTCTAAATGCAGGATTTTTTTGCCAAGAAATAAAAAAAACATGCATCACCAAATAATGGCACAACAAATACACCAAAAGATAAATTAAAGGTGACAAAAGATCACTTATTGGACAAGATAAACTAGGAAAGAAACTGGCAACATTTGCTGTTATTCGGCAATTAAGCAAAAACTTGAAGTGAAAATAAGTATTCTCCAAATGATTATGATCCAAAACAAGACCCCGGTGGCATAAATCCACACTGTAGCCACTCGCTAATCTAGTGTGAAAAGCACTACTTTTTACAGAACTACTGAACTCAGATCAAGTTGTAAATGTGCTGGTGTTAAGCGGACTCAATTACCATATCATTCCATTCACAGCAGAGTAATTCCAACGGGAATGTTAAACCAACGAGTGATCATATCATATGTGAGCAAAACAAGCATGAATTCAAACAAAGTCAAAGCAAAATGCAGAACTTTAGGTCAAATCCAAGGAAAGTAGATATCAAAGAGGCTCACCAGGTGGCTGGAGAGTAGAACCTTAGCACCTTTAGACATGAGATGCTTGATAGTAGGGACAGCAGCACGGATCCTCGTATCATCCGTGATGTTCTGGCTCTCATCGAGCGGGACATTGAGATCCGCCCTCATGAAGACGACCTTCCCCTTGAGTTCAGCCTCAGTGAGGTCCCCAACGCTCTTCTTCGCCATAGACACCACTCCTCTCACTCCCCGGCCAACAACGGCGCTGGTCTTGCCAGCGACATGGATTGCAAGCAAGGGGTCCGCAGCGGCGCCAGCGAAGCCCAAGCGGTGGATGGGGGATCGGAGGGCGACGGGGGAGCGGGAAAAGGAGAGGTGAGTGGAGAATGGTTGGCGGCGGGAGGAGGCGGAGGTGGAGGTGGAGGTGGAGGGGAGGAGGGAGAAGGTGGGAGGCGATGCGGCGGAGGAGGCCATGGAGTGAGGATGGATGAAGGTAGAGCTAGGGTTTGTGGTGAGGGAGAGGGATGGAGGATGATGAGAAGAGTTTGGATATATGGAGGAGAAGGGATTGGTCTTATCGGGGAGGAGAGGTCGAGAGTGAGAGAGTCTTGCGATGGTTTTCATGAATGGTTTTTGTTTTGTGGATCCATTTAAATTTTTGAGCTTTTTGGGAGAATTTATGGCCGTTCGATTTATATCGTTTTCTTGTGTTTGGGACGTTGATTTGGTTATTTATTTTTATTAATTTTTGTTTAAATTAATAATTTTTGGGCTTTACAATGCCTCTTTCAAGATTTTGTTTACAAAAGTATAACACCAAAGTATAAAGGGGAGGTCATGGGTTCGAAATCACTCACGACGAGTCTTATTCTAGTATTGTTTATATCATCGTTTCACTCGGGATTTTTTTATCTTATTACTCATCTGTCATATCTATACGCATCACGATTTCGATCTTGTTTAGTCTTGTTTATATCCATATAAAAAAAGACGACATCGTTTATTATTCGAAATATATATATATATATATATATATATATATATATATATATATATATATATATTTATTTATTTTTGTTTTTTTAAATTAAATATGTGGACAAATTATAGGATTAACACATAAGAGGAATTGAGCTATGAAGAACCTATGCTTTTTACTTACATAAGCTAGATTTTGAGTCAGTCCTCTTAACGAGATAAACACCTATGCAAAAGAACCCAATGGCAATAGATTAAACTATAACACAATATATATAGAGAGCGCTAGCCTGCGTTATCTATTAACATATGTGGACATTGTTCAAAAATCATCCAATGCTATCACACCTTTCCCACACCGTCTCAAGATTCTCTTCACCATGCGTACCCTCTTCTCTTTAAATTCTAACTCTACTCGTTATTTATACCACTTGATATTTTCTCTTATTTTTTATTATTTGTGAACATTCGCAAATGATATAAATTACGAGTAATTATATATATTCCTATTTTTACAATCAATATATATTTGCTGAATTTAATTTTCGTATACCTCAAAATTTTATCACTTTATATATTTTTATATAAATATAATTTTTATCATTATATATATACATATATTTATAAATATGAATAAGTACTGTGCTAGAGTCAAAACCTCAATCTTTTCTTTGGAAAGAAAATGAAAAATCGCTTCTATTTTGTACATCATAAATTTGTATTTAAATTATTAATGTTTTTTTAAAAAGTTATTGATTTCTTAGGGATACCCACACCGTCCCAGTTGCCAAACTTTGGCAAATGAAATCTAATTGATCTAATCTAATTGATCTATCAAAAGTTATAAATAAAAAAAAAAATGCATTATTAAATTTAAGAGTTCTCTTGCTTCATCAGAAAAATAAAAATCAAATTATCTAAAAAAACTTACCAACAAATCACTTTGCATACACCATCCACTAAGATTTGAGAGGAAATTGTTGTGAATCATTGTTAACAAATTCATCAAATATATATACCGTTAATAAAATCAACAAAATTAAGCAAACTTTGATGTGCTCCTTACCACCAAGCATTAAAACATCATCGATAGTACAAATTCACAACCAAATTCCAAAAGCCATAATTTATTTTTATTTTATAATATTAATAAATCATCCCAAAATCATCGATTTAAAACAAAGAGAGCCGAGCTCTTCATCTTATAAATAAAAATTAATCACACTACTACTCACCCGTTGAACAGAGCTCTGAATCTTTCACATAAAATTAATCACATTACCACTCCCCTGCTCTAGAGCTCTTAATCTTTCGCACAAAATTAATCACAAAAAATTAATCACACTACAATTCACATGTTAAAACAGAACTTTTAATCTTTGACACAAAATTAATCACATTACCGCTCACATGGTATAAAGCAAAAACCACAATTTCCAAAGCAGTAAACAACCCAAACACAATCAAAATTTCCAACACCCTCATGATATACATGTTTAAAAAAAAATAAAAATAAAAAAAAAAAATTCAACAAGCCAAAGGAGGGAGCGGAGCCTTTGCACAATCATCAGCTGAAACAGCAGGCTGATCAGGCGCCGCAGGCCAAAACAAAGAGCTACTACCAAAGATCAAGAACCCAACACAATGCCCAACAACGGCCACAATAAACACGCCAACATTGAACGACATGAGAGCCAGCATGACCACATACGCAAGGGCGACGCGCACGGTGTGCACGGCCGTGCGCACAAGCCCATTGGCCGCAACACGGCAATGGCCGAGCCACTCCACTAGCACAGCGAGCACGAAGACAAGGACTAGAGCTAGCACGTACATGCCGGTGCTAGTTCCCGGCCATCCGGAGAAGAGGATGGCTGAGTTCTTACCCCAGTAGAAGGTCATGTGCATCAGTGACATCCCACCACCGTCATGCATGCTGGTGCTCATGCTCATGTTTGTGTTCATGGGCATTTGTTCATCTCCTCCGGTCATGTTGGCATTCTCCATCTCCATGGCTGCTGAATGATATGGACCTACTGCTATGCCTTGATGATGATGATGATGATGATGGAGGATGGAGAAGGAGAAGGTGTGGATTTTGTAGAATTGGGAAATTGTACTACATTTTGGAAGTACAATGGGTGGAAAAATGGTAGGAAGTACAGTGAGCATTGAATGTGATTGGTTGCAGTGACTTTGTCAAGGGTGCATGGTTTCATGCCTTTATTTCTTTGTTTCTTCCTCTTTTTAAGGGTTTTTACGTGTGCGGTGAAAATGGTGATTTTTAGCATAGAATGTGATGGGTTGCATGGACTTTGTCAAGACTGCATGGTTTCATGCTTTTATTTATTTATTTATTTATTTTGGGTAAAAAATTGTTATTTTTAATGTATGCATCCTTTTTTTAATTTTTTTATTTAAAATAATACTCCCTCAGTTTTTATCTGTCATTTTTTAATATAAAAAAATATTTATTAATTTTTTTCAAAAATTATCTTTAATATTCCATTTAACTTGTTGAATTAAATATAAAAAAATAAATGTGAATATATAAATTAAGAGTAATTTTAAAAATAGACTAATTTTTTATAAAATTTTATAAAATAATTAAGGTTTTTTTTTTAAATATCGCGAGATTAGTTAACCACGACAGATAAAAAAATGTAAAGAGTAGAACTGTAACTTTTTTTAAAAATACTATAATAGAATAATTGTTATTTTATTTATCTTATATTTCAAAGATCAGTTGAATCCATGCTGTGACTTATCTATATATATTTTTTTAAAAAAATTATATTAAGATTTTTTTTTAATGTTTGAGTCTATTCTTCCATTATGGATGCCCACAAAAAAATTGAAATAATGTATACTTTTTTTAAGTTTAACTGTTTATTATTATTTAATTAAAAAGTGAAAATAAATTTTTTTAATTTGTTTATTTATATTAATAGTCAATGTTTATTATGTTTGAAATATTTAATGTGGTTGATGTATTCTGTTTCTTATCGTTTTCATCATTTAAATTGAAAATGATATGTTTGACTATCATTGGGCTAATCCAATAGACAATGTAAGCTCTCATGTATGTACCTTAAGGTCCTAATGTAGGAGGGAGCTTGTAATTCAAATGTTCAATTTCTAACTATCCGTATGTTTTTAGGTGTTGCACTTATCTTATTTGTAAAAAAAATATATATAATAAAAAAAAATGATGTGCTAGTTACTCTGCATGTGATTTCATCTGTTTCTTGAGTATCTTTAGGCAGGCCTTAGTAGAGAGCGTCAAGAATCTCAAATATCACACATAAACTTACTTGGGTGACTCAAAGTAGTTGAAATAATCTAACAAAGTACTCCCAAATACGTTTGACAAAAATATAATGTAGAAAACAAGTAAAGTGATCTACAGATTCAGCCTTTGAGTGACACATCACATAGGTCGTAGTTGGGAGCATGTTGCATTTTCGCTTCTCAAGATTTTTATAGAGAAAGAATCTTAGAAGCTACAAATATATAACATAGATAGAGATATCTTGATTTATAATTAATATAAACACACTTGAATTTAAATATAAATTTGAATATAATATATTATTTTTGTTCTTATAATCGTTGGAAGCACATTAAACCAAGTTAAAGGAAAAAAAATTCAATTGTAATTTAATATGAATAGTACTCATTTGTTTTTTTAGTTGTCATGTTTTGGAGCTCTTCTCTGTTCTATTTTACTTATCACATGAGAAATTTTGTGCGTTATTAAATAATTTTTTTTTTCCAAATTTATCATTTAATTTAATATATTTATATAATTTTCAATAAATCACAATCAAATAAGGATTAAATTATATACTCCACTAGTGGAGTTTTAAATAAGGGCGAGTTTTTGAAAAATAATAGAATTTTTTATAAAATATAGATAACTAACCAACTTTAACCAATTTTTCTTAATTTGTGTGAATTAAGTAAATGTGACAAGTAAAAAAAGAACAGAGGGAGTATTACTTAAATTCGTAATTCGGTTTTTTGACGAACAATAGTCATGGCAACACACACCGACATTTATACACAGCTATGAATTACAAATTGAAAATTAAAAATAAATTAATTATTATTTTTTAATTATTTTTTGATGAAATTGATAAACCATGAATTTATCAGTGCATATAGATCAAGTACAAATAAGATTAAAAAAATAGCATGGGTTAACCAAATGATAACTACTCATAGTTATGATTGAAAGGCCGCGAGTTCATAATACAATTCATATTTAGAGTTTTTATGGGAGTTATGTGTGAGAATTATCTCTCATTTTTCCCCTCATGGTTGTGCATGATGAGAGATTATTCCCAAGAAATCAATCAAGTAACCGTAATTGATACACTTCTGTATATGTTTGTCTTTTGCATTGTCACTTGTTGACTTTATAAAATAAAAAAATAAACTCAAAATCAAACCTAAACAAAAAGATGAAAACAGACAACATAGTAGTAGGGGCGGCTACAGTATGCTTGATCTTCTGTCTTTTTCCTGCAGGTGTTGCATCAGTGAGCAATATTTCCTTTAGTAAAAGTCTCAAGTTTCTCCGTATTATTTTATTTTATTTTATTTTTGCATATTATTAAAATTTCTCCATAAATAAATAAACAAATAAATAAATAAATAAAATCTTACTGTCAAGTACAAGCATAGGTAACAAGTCTCTTAAGTTTGTATGACAGGTCATTCTCAACCATAAGTGAAGTGTAACTTAGCTTCAAAGATGAATGTTGGAAAAATCCATTTTAACCCAAACACAATCATGCATCTCTACCACCACTGAACATATACTTCAAATTTTTCACAAAAACAAGCTTCAAATATTGAAAAATCTCCTCAAAAGAATCACCATAAAGCAAAAGCAAAGTAGCATACCAAGACCCACCAACACTCAACCTTTGAGTTCAAATTTGTTTCTTTGATACATAGATAGATAGGTAGACAGACGGATAGCTTGTCCATTTCCAACTACTCAACACCAGATCCAACAACTATATTTCCCATTTATTCTTATCTTTGGAATTCAATCTTCATTTCATTCTCTAAATTAAATTTCACTATCTTCTCCACTCTTTTCCATCAATCATGAGCACTCCAAGAAGGAGAAAGAAAGTTCAAACATTGATGATCAGTGTTCAACCTCTGACACCTCTAATGGAAGGTCCTGATGATCCAAACAAAGAGGAAAAGCAAGTCAAGAAGAAACAGAGCCATGACATCACTTCAAGAAAGAGAATGAATAATTTGAAGCTGATGCTTGGTGTCCTTGCATGTCCTCTATCTCCTGTTCCATTGCAAGCTCAGCAAACCTCTCATTTCTCTATCAAAGATAGTCCCATAGTATGAAATCATGATATGATACTAATCAATGAACATGAATTTATATGTATAATTAATAAAGCATTGACATGTTATGATGCAGGAGAGTTCTTCAGCTGGTTACATAGTGCATCAGTACTTGGCAGCCAGTGGATGGTTGAAAGCAAAGAAGGAAGTGAAGAGTAAGTATACTGCAGGGAGCTTGAACATGGTGTATAATGACAGTGGAACAGAGAGTGGTTGTTTTGTGTTGTGGCAGATGTCGCCGGAGATGTGGTTGGTGGATATGGTCATCGGCAAGTGCAAGGTGGTTGCCGGAAGCAATGGCGGCGTCGTTTGGAGACACATGCCATGGTTAGGGGCTCATGCTGCTCGAGGCCCCCCACGACCTCTTCGACGTATAATTCAGGTGCGAACGGATCTATGGATATACAAAATAACAATTCAATAACACCTAATCGATCATTTGCGCCGAGCAACATAATGTTGCTAGCACATTAGCATCATGTATATATATATCATGAGTGTTATCGTTAATATGGTATCAGAGCTATTGTTTTTACTGTCATAAAAAAATATATCGATGATGTACAAGATAATAATATGAAGTGTATGAATGATAGGGTTTAGACCCGAAGGCAACCGCAAGGGTGTTTGAGAATGCACGGTGCATAGGTGAAAAACGCATTGGTGATGAGGATTGCTTCGTCCTTAAGATGGCCATGAACATGGGAGATGGAGCTATGAATACAGAGGTGATCAGGCATGTTGTTTATGGTTACTTCAGCCAGAGAAGTGGTTTAATTGTTTACATAGAAGACACACATCTAACAAGAGTTCAGAGATTTGGGTTGGATACTGTGTATTGGGAAACAACCATTGGGAGTACAATTGAAGATTATAGAGAGATTGATGGCATTTTGATTGCACACCAAGGGAGGTCTGTTGCAACAGTGTTTAGATTTGGGAAGAGTTCTGGTAGTGAGAGTAGAATAAGAATGGTGGAAAAATGGAGGATTGATGATGTTGTTTTTGATGTTCCTGGTCTTTCTATTGATTGTTTTATTCCTCCTGCTGAAATAATGGGTGTCAGTAAGGGTTTGTAATCTGGTTTTATGGTTCTTGTTTTGTAAATTAGAGTTTAATCACTGGTTTAATTCTAGCTCTTTGAGTTAACAGAGCTTGTGTTTATGGCTGAGAAAACTTTTGTTTTTCAGCTTTTGGTTTCTGTCTGTACATCAATTCAGAAATTTATGATTTTTTTTTCATGTAGTGAAGTAAACACCAACACTTGCTTTGTCTTTGAATCTCAAACCAAACTCCAAATAAGAAGAAGAAGAAGCAAAGAATGATAGAGATAGAGAGATGTCAGACAGTACTAATCATCTTGAAACCTCCTCCATCAACCAACTCTTGCAAGGATCCTTAATCTCCTTAGCATGGTTTTTTGATGGTCAGCAAAAGATCAGTGATCGGAAGCGTATCAACAGAGACTTCCAGAAACAGAGCATTAATCTCGGCAAACAGATTGATGAGTCTCATTCACTATGCTACAGATCATGCATCTCAGAAAACAGATCAACTAGTATTCACAATAAATACAATGTATGATTGATTCCATCAAAAAAATGAAAGTCACATACAATGGTTGATTGGTTTCATGATAACATCGAAAATGTACATCCTATCAGCAAGAATTGATTCATTGTTTCAGTTACCAGTAATCTCCACAAGAACAGAATCCATTTCTGAAATGGTGGAACCTCCTGACATCTCGTAAAATTATATCCCTTCCTTCGATCTTGGAAATGTATTTGGAGGCTGTGTGGCAATCATTGCAAACTCTAAGGTTCTTGGCAACTCTGATAGGTGTTCCAGGGGCGGTGTTCAAAATACCGAACGCGATCGCCAACTTCTCACTGTGGCCGCACAAGAGAAGTTCCTTCTCATCCTCATCCACATTGTGGAGCACACAAGAAGTATCAGGAACATACCCTTCTTTTCTCATTTTACTCCATAATTTCTCAAGAAATGCATGGACTTCTGCACTCTGTGGATGCAGGGAATCCCCGGCTCTGAATTGGTGAACCTGATCACCTACTTCTATCCAACTGTAACCAGGTTCCTTCTTCACACCTAATTCCTTCATTTTATTTCTAACCTCCATTGCCTTATCCCATAACCCTGCAGCTGCATAGATGTTTGAAAGAAGTACATAGTGGCTTGATACATTTGGCTCTAGTTCGAATAGATGGTTAGCTGCTGTCTCTCCTAGTTTCACATTGCGATGAATTCGACAAGAGCCTAACAGGCTACTCCATGCTGCAGCTTGTTGTATACCGGGTTTCATTGTAGTAATCAGATGGTATGCCTCCTCCAATTTCCCTGCTCGACCAAGCAAATCGACAACACAAGCGTAGTGCTCTGCTGTTGGCTCAACTTCATGATCTTTTCTCATTTTATGAAAAAGATCTACCCCCTTGTCCACCATTCCTGAATGACTGCATGCTGCGAAGACTGCAATGTATGTTACTTCATTTGGCTTTGCTTCTCCTCCGATCACCATATCTTGAAACAGCCTCAGTGCTTCCTCCCCCTGCCCATTCATGCCATACGCCATAATCAGCACATTCCAAGTGATCACATTCCGTTTGGACATCCTGTCGAACACTCTTCTTGATAAGGTCAAGCAACCACATTTTGCATACATGTCAACAAGGGCACTCCCAACAGCAACATCTGAAGCTGAAAAGTTTCGCACTGCATAAGCATGTATCTCTTTTCCTTTAGCAAGGGCCGCAAGAATAGCGCAAGCAGGAAGAACTGTGATGAGAGAGATGTTATTCGGTTTATAATTGGTGTGTACTACCGCATCAGTATCAATTTCATCGTCAGTATTTCGGGTTCTTTGCATCTGGCTCAACAGATAAAACGCTTCACTGAAATGGCCACAGATGATGCAGCCAGTTATCATGGTATTCCACGAAACCACATCTCTTGCCTCCATGCAATTAAAAATCCTGCGAGCTACATCTAATTTTCCCACTCTAGAGTACATATCCATGAGTGTGTTCTGCACATACTTGTCGCCTTCCAAGCCTCTCTTCACCACATAACCATGGATGCTCTCTTTATCAGGGAACGTTTCAGAGCACACACAAGCAGGAAGTACACTGGCTAAAGTGGTAGCATTAGGCATTAAACCGGCTATCGTCTCCACTTGAATAAATTGATCTAATGCTTCTTCATAGAGTCCATTTTGTGCATACCCAGAAATCATAGCATTCCAAATACCAAGTCTCTTCTCCGAAACCCGATCAAATACATATCGGCCCTTGTCAACTTTCCCAAAATTGCAATACATATCCACCAGCGCACATGCTACAAAGGAGTTCTCAAAAAGACCATCATTCCTCAATGCATATGCATGGATTTCCTTTCCGGTACTGAACAACTCCAAGCGGGAACAAGCCGGGAGCACACTCGACAATGTAACTCCATCCGGTTTAATCCCAGAGAGCACCATTTGGTTCACAAGAGCCAATGCCTCTTCATCTCTTTCATTTTGAGCGAGAGAGCTAATCATCGTATTCCATGTCACCATATCTCTGTTATCAAACCGATCAAAGAGCGCCACAGAATCACACACCTTGCCTAATTTTGCATACATTGAAACCAATGAATTATAAGTGAACGTCTTCCCATCACTATAAAACCCATTTCGCAGCCCATATCCATGCACTTGCTTCCCGAGTCTCAACCCTTCACTCTTGCTCAAATTCGAGCACGCCTGCACAACACTGACGAGAGTGAACGAACTCGGATCCAAATCATCCTCCTGCATCATCCTGAAAGCCTCAAGAGCGAGCTCCCACTCCTCAAACATGCAGAGCGCGGCAACCATTGAGCTCCAGGACACCTGGTCTTTCTCAGGCATTCTGTCGAACACCTTGAAGGCACTTCCAATGTCATCACACTTAGCGTACATTGTGAGAAGAGTATTAGAAACGGTGACCGGGGAGGAGTGGTAGCCGGACTTAACGACGGCGGCGTGGAGCTGGCGGCCGGCGTTGGGGTCTTTCAAGCCGGCGGCGGCCTTGAGGGCGGCAGGGAAGGCGAAGTGGTCGGGAGAGACACCGGCGGAGGTCATGGAGATGAAGGTGGAGAGGGCTTCCTGGAAGGAGTTGGCGCGGGCGTGGGAACGGAGCGTCTCGGTCCATGACGAGGGGGTGGGAAGTGGTCTCCGTTGAGGAGGCGAGGAGGAGTTGGGAGGAGGGGTTTGGAGAGAAGGGAGCTGAAGAGGAGGAGGAGGAGGGGAGAGAAGGAGCGTGGAAGCCATGGCTCGAGCTTGGCCTTGCTGTTAATGGCGGGAGCCTAAATGGACGTTGTTGATGATGAAGAGGGAGTCTTTGGGTGTGTTGGCATGTATACCAAACACCGTTTATAGCCACTCAAGGGTGGACACGTGGAAATAGTCTTGAAAAAATCAATGCAATTTTTTTTATTTTCAAAATATTTTTTTATTTTTATTTATTTCTTCTTATTTTTATTTTTTAATAATCATTGTCAAATTGTATGTTTACATTTTATAAATTACTTTAAAATAAAAAAAGACGAATTTTCTCTCTGTTTTATTTGAATAATTAATTAATAATGGATTTTTTTTTAATGTAGGTTTACTTGTAACATGAAATGAACATGGAAAATATTACCGATGTCTAAAGTTATATTACTATGGAAAATTTGATAACTAATAACAAACATAGTGAACTCTTCATTCAAAAGTAATTTAACATATGTTGAAAATATAAATTCAAGTTTGTGGATTTCCCTTCTAAGGCAATAAATAAAGGAAAAACAAAAAAACAAAAAGACTTGTCAATTTCATTGAGACTTGTAACTAAAGAAGTCATACTGAAAACATTTAAAATAATTCTATCTAAATTAAGTTTCCCACCCCTGACTAAAACTATTAACAACTAATATTCAGCAGCCAACATAAGACCCTGTCACTTTTGTCCAAATTACAATTTATCCACCGCCATAATTCTGAAAAAAATAACAATATATATATATATATATAAAATCAAATTAAGTAGACCACCACCACCTCACATGTTCAAGGTGAAAGTACACCCATCATAACCTGGCAACAAGAAAAACCACAACATTAAAGATTAAATTAATTAAATCTAAAACAAAACTGCAGTAAAAAAAATGCAGAAATATTGATTATTACTTGGGTTTCTAGTGATCAACATGGCAACATCACCAAAATCACAAGTTCCTCCAACCAACTTAGTCCTCTGCCAGTAACTATTGAAAGCAAATGAAGCATGAGATATCAATGTATCAGGTTGGAAACAAGCACCATTAGGTTGTATGGCATCACAATCAGCTCCAGAGCCACAAGCATAATTCATGGCTTCAAGAATGATAGGGTCTGGAACTGTTGGCTTAGCAACACACCACAACGCCTGAGTTGGGCCGCGATAAGGTGGCGGTGGCACGGACGGTGGAGGGTACACTATCGGTGGCAGAAAAGCCGGTGTTCCTGGAATAAACTCCGGCGGGCTTCTTTCGTATTCCGGTGGCCCTGGAGGAGGTTCTTGTTCTGATTCTGGTGATGGTGGTGGTTGAAGAAAGGGGAATGTAGGTGTGGGAAAAGTTGTAGAAGGTGGTGATGGAAATGAAGGTGGATATACACAATAAGGAGCATTAAAGTTATCAGAAGGTGCCATGAGATATGGGTCTGAGGATGATGAGTAAGCTACAAAGTTTGTTAGTGTCTTCATTTGATTGTTGTGTCTTCTTGCTTCTGGTTTAATATAAAATACATAAGATAACATGTCATGCATTATTTCATATAAACTAATTAACTATATATAGTTAGTATATAGAAAACATATATATATATACCTGTGTGAATGAGAAAGTTGGTAGGCTTGGACAAAGAGAGAAGAAGGTAGATTATAAGTAATCCCAAGTATGCATCTCTTGGCTCCATGATGAAGGTGAATGGATGGAAATGGATGAGGTTTGGGTAGATATAAGGAGCTTGAAGAGGAATGAGATGGCCATTGGAAAGAGGGTGAAGAAGGTCGGTAGTAAAGCAGGATCACTGATCTTTATCTTTTTTTGGGTTTCTTTTGTTTCTCTTCAGCTTTGTAGGAGAGTTTTATATATATATGGAAGGGAGATGAAGAAAAGAGGAAGGTTATGGATTGGTTTTGAGTTGTATGGGCCAGAGGATATAATGATGTTAAGTTTTTACGTAGTTTAGAAGGATGCCTTTCTCTGTATCAGTTTTTGGGTTTGGCATATGTGCTTGCTTGGTGTGGGAGGAATTGAAAGGAGAAAGATTTCCACCTTCTTTTTTAGCTTTTAGCTTGTCATCCCCACACACCAAGGGAATGATCTGTTTTATAGTTTTTTTTTTTTAAATATTCCTTATTTTAAAAAAATAGAAAATACAACAAGTTCATTGAAAATAATAATAATTAGAAAA